>NC_091385.1:12367570-12475157 GCF_038502225.1 Cherax quadricarinatus
TCTACCTTTTACTCTCAGTGTAGCTACAACTAGAAAGTGATCTGATATATCTGTGGCCCCTCTATAAACATGTACATCCTGAAGTCTACTCAACAGTCTTTTATCTACCAATACATAATCCAACAAACTACTGTCATTTCGCCCTACATCATATCTTGTATACTTATTTATCCTCTTTTTCTTAAAATATGTATTACCTATAACTAAACCCCTTTCTATACAAAGTTCAATCAAAGGGCTCCCATTATCATTTACACCTGGCACCCCAAACTTACCTACCACACCCTCTCTAAAAGTTTCTCCTACTTTAGCATTCAGGTCCCCTACCACAATTACTCTCTCACTTGGTTCAAAGGCTCCTATACATTCACTTAACATCTCCCAAAATCTCTCTCTCTCCTCTGCATTCCTCTCTTCTCCAGGTGCATACACGCTTATTATGACCCACTTCTTGCATCCAACCTTTACTTTAATCCACATAATTCTTGAATTTACACATTCATATTCTCTTTTCTCCTTCCATAACTGATCATTTAACATTACTTACTCATAAATTCTAGTGGCTTCAAATCAAGCAGAAGAAAGCTGGTAGGCCAACATGTGAGAGAAAGGGTCTGCGTGGTCAGTGTGCACCATATAAAAAAAATCCTGGAGCATGCAGTGCATAATGAGAGAAAAAAAACTCTGATCACTTTTTTTAATTACAGTGGACCCTCGCCTAATGATATTAATCCGTTCCTGAGAGTTCAACATTAGGCAAAATTATCGTTAGCCGAATTAATTTTCCCCATAAGAAATAATGGAATTCAAATTAATCCATTCCTGACACCCCAAAGTATGAAAAAAAAATTTTACCACATGAAATATTAATTTTAATACACACAAACTGAAGAAGACATGCACAGTTACATGACACTTACCTTTATTGAAGATCTGGTGATGACTGATGGGATGGGAGGAGGGGAGAGTGTGGATGGTGTTAATGTTTAGGAGGGGAATCCCCTTCCATTAGGACTTGAGGTGGCAAGTCCTTTTCCGGGGTTACTTCCCTTCTTTTAATGCCACTAGGACCAGCTTGAGAGTCACTGGACCTCTGTCACACAACATATCTGTCCATAGACACCTGTAACTCCCGTTCCTTTATGACATTCCTAAAGTGTTTCACAACATTGTCAGTGGTCGCAATATACACAACGAAAAGCAAAGTGCCTTTCCTACAATAATTCCACCAGTCAACTATAGTGATAATATAGCATTTGTTGTGGTGGAGACGGAAAAAACCTAGAAAAGCTAGATAGAGTGATCTATAAACAAGGGTTGAGGCCTCGACCGTTCATTATTGTAGGAGCTGCCAGCAATCACCAGTTCTTCAACACACAAGTTACACTTTTGTATCAATCAAATCACATATTACTCGGTTAAATAATTTCCAGTAGTTCCTTCATGTGTCAGCCCAAATCACCGTCCAGATATGTTTTAAATAAGTGACCCACTGATCAGATCAGACTGGTTCCGAACCCTTGACTGGATTCAAACGGATTCGTTGAACAATAAAGCAGACTGTAAACAGACGGGGTTTTGGGCGCCCTTATCAAATACAAACAATAAATATAAAACAGGAACGTACACCGGTAAGCTGTCCTAATATATAAATACAGTTAGAAATAGAAATACAAATAGCTAGAGCTTCACTTTAAGGAGGTTATTAGTAGAATATTCAAGAGATTACTAGTAGAATTACAGCAAATCAACCATTCAAATCACATTATGAAGCTCTGTGTAGTCTGCAGTCAATCATACAAACGGGCTTCCACATGGATAAATTGCCATTTTTGTGGAAATTGGTGTCACGCCCTTTGTGCAGATATCCAAGAACTATCTACAAGCAGTATTAAATCAGGGAAGTGTTTTTGGGTATGCCCAAATGAGAGCAATCTGTGGAATAAAATCACACTGGTATTAAAAGAGGATAACATCAAGGCAGCCTTCATAGAAAACCTGGAAGCATTTTATAACAGATGGGAAAATAAAAAGTCTGGGCTGGATGGTATCGCCCTTGGTGCTGGCCATGTAGTCAGAAACTGTAAGGCTGGAGGTGCTGCCCCGGTAGTCAGTAAATGTGGGGCTGATAATGCTGTCCTGGTAGACAGTAATGGTGAGGCTGGAGGTGCTGTCCTGGGAGACAGTAATAGTAAGGATGGAGGTGCTGTCCAGGTAGTCAGTAAATGTAGGCATGAAGGAATGCATATAAATGACCTCGAGGGAGACAGGAGCTGTAGTGGGGAAACAAGTGTAGTCAAGGACAAGATAAAACCAATATTACAAACTAGTAATACCACAGGAGATAGCAAACACGGGGATTCCACTAGCAATAGTGAGGATACATTACCAAAAACAACTGGTGAGAGCCCCCTTGTTAGTGCTAGTGAGGATAGGAAAGAGGCAGGTAAACATGCACCAACAGGGAATACAGTCACAGAAACCCAAAGCAAATGGAAACCAAGCCTGTGCACATACTATGCACTTGGTATCTGCAGGCATGGGAAATCTGGAAAAACAGATGGGACGTGCAACTTTGACCACCCTAGAAAATGCCATGTCCATATGACAACAGGAAAATGCAAACTCCATTCCTGTAAGCTTTTTCACCCTGAAATGTGTCCCTCTTCAGTACAGGAAAGACTGTGCTATAACTTAAATTGCCAGGCACACAATCTAAAGGGGACAAAAAGATACAAAACATCCAGACCAAGGAAAAACCTGGGTAGCCACAGCCACTCAAGAGGGAGAGGTTTTTTTAGTGCAAGGAAGGAAAAAGAACTGGCAGAAAATGGCAGAAATAGTACACCAAATCCAGTCATTCCTGGAGTGCAACCACAGTCGATGGCCTCCACTCCAAACCAACAGATACAGATACTAATGCAGGAAAAAAAAGTCCCTCCCCAGTACCACCAATACCACAAGTTGGATGACATTCTTCTTTGCAGATATACAGGGTCTAAAGCCAGCAACGAACAACAAAATACCTTTAATCCATGGACTGTTTGCAGAGGCAAATGCAATATTTGCAGCTTTCATAGAGACCCACATAAAGGATCAGTTGGACAACGAAATATGGATCCCAGGTTACAACCTATAAAGATGCGATAGAGTGACCAGGCAAAAGGGGGGAGGTTAGCCTGTATATCTCAGAGCCACTTGTTTGCACAGAACTGCTTAATGCCTCAAATGATGTAGTGGAAGTTTTAGCAGTAAAGATCGAGAACCAAAACCTAGTCATTGTGGCAGTCTACAAGCCTCCGGATGCTATGTCCCAGCAATTCCAGGAACAGCTGTTAAAAATTGATCACTGTCTGGACAATCTGCCAGCTCCTGCAGACAACATCTTGCTCCTGGGGGATTTCAACTTAAGGCACCTAAAATGGAGGAATATAGCAAATAATGTTGTTGCAGTGATAACACCAGGAGGTAGCTCTGATGAAAACTCACACTCACGCGAGCTTTTAAATCTCTGCACAAAATTCAATTTAAACCAGCTAATAATAGAGCCTACTAGACTGGAGAATACACTAGATCTCATCTTCACTAACAATGATGATCTGATATGAAATGTCACCATATCAAAAACAATATACTCAGATCACAATATAATCGAGGTTCAGACATGTATACGCGGAGCCCCATACCGACAAAATGAGATTAGTCACGAGATGAAAGAGACAGGCGCTCCCTTTACAGGCGATGGAAAAGAATAACAGAGCAGCTAAAAGAGGCCAATATATCTGAAATGCATAGGGAGTCACTGGTCAGAGAAATAGCAAACATCGAACTTAAGCTAAAGGAATCTTATACGAGTCATGAATCACGAGAAGAACTAAAAAGCCATAAATGAAATCAAAGGAAATCCAAAGTATTTCTTTTCCTATGCCAAATCAAAGATGAGAACAACGTCCAGTATTGGGCCCCTACTTAAACAAGATGGGTCCTACACAGATGACAGCAAGGAAATGAGTGAGCTACTCAAGTTCCAATATGACTCAGTTTTTAGCAAGCCGCTAACCAGACTGAGAGTCGAAGATCAAAATGAATTTTTTAGGAGAGAGCCACAGAATTTGGCTAACACAAGCCTATCTAACATTATCCTGACACCAAATGACTTCGAACAGGCAATAAATGACATGTCCACGCACTCTGCCCCAGGGCCAGACTCATGGAACTCCGTGTTCATAAAGAACTGCAAGAAGCCCCTATCAAGAGCTTTTACCATCCTATGGAGAGGGAGCATGGACACGGGGGTCATCCCACAGTTACTAAAGCAACAGACATATCCCCATTCCACAAAGAAGGCAGTAAAGCAATAGCAAAGAACTACAGACCGATAGCACTAACATCCAATATCAAAAATCTTTGAAAGGGTCTTAAGAAATAAGATCGCCACCCATCTAGAAACCCATCAATTACACAACCCAGGGCAACATGGGTTTAGAGCAGGTCGCTCATGTCTGTCTCAACTATTGGATCACTACAACAAGGTCCTAGATGCACTAGAAGACAAAAAGAATGCAGATGTAATATATACAGAGTTTGCAAAAGCCTTCGACAAGTGTGACCATGGCGTAATAGTGCAAAAAATGCGTGCTAAAGGAATAACAGGAAAAGTTGGTAAATCAATTTATAATTTCCTCTCAAACAGAACACAAAGAGTAGTAGTCAACAGAGTAAAGTCCGAGGCGGCTACGGTGAAAAGCTCTGTTCCACAAGGCACAGTACTTGCTCCCATCTTGTTTCTCATCCTCATATCTGACATAGACAAGGATGTCAGCCACAGCACCGTCTTTTCCTTTGCAGATGACACCCGAATCTGCATGAGAGTGTCTTCCATTGCAGACACTGCAAGGCTCCAGGTGGACATCAACCAAATCTTTCAATGGGCTGCAGAAAACAATATGAAGTACAACGATGAGAAATTTCAATTACTCCAATATGGTAAACACGAAGAAATTAAAACTTCATTAGAGTACAAAACAAATTCCGGCCACAAAATAGAGCGAAAAATCAACGTCAAAGACCTGGGAGTGATCATGTCAGAGGATCTCACCTTCAAGGACCATAACATTGTATCAATCGCAGGTGCTAGAAAAATGACAGGATGGATAATGAGAACCTTCAAAACTAGGGATGCCAAGCCCATGATGACACTCTTCAGGTCACTTGTTCTATCTGGGCTGGAATATTGCTGCACACTAACAGCACCTTTCAAGGCAGGTGAAATTGCTGACCTAGAAAATGTACAGAGAACCTTCATGGTGCACATAACGGAGATAAAACACCTCAATTACTGGGAGTGCATGAAGTTCCTAAACCTGTATTCCTTGGAATGCAGGCAGGAGAGATACATGATTATATACACCTGGAAAATCCTAGAGGGACTAGTACCGAACTTGCACACGAAAATCACTCACTACGAAAGCAAAAGACTTGGCAGACTATGCAACATCCCCCCAATGAAAAGCAGGGGTGTCACTAGCACGTTAAGAGACAATACAATAAGTGTCAGGGGCCCGGGACTGTTCAACTGCCTCCCAGCATACATAAGGGAGATTACCAATATACCTCTGACAGTCTTCAAGCTGGCACTGGACAAGTACCTAAAGTCGGTACCTGACCAGCTGGGCTGTGGCTCGTACGTTGGATTGCATGCAGCCAGTAGTAACAGCCAGTAGTAACCAGGAGGCCTGGTCACAGACTGGGCTGCAGGGGTGTTGACCCCTGGAACTCTCTCCAGGTAAACTCCAGGTAACAGTCACCAGCACGGCTTGCAATAGCTGTGTGAGGGTGATTTTCTACAAAAAAGGTTTGCACTTTAAGCCACAATGCACACATTTCCTTAATCTTTGAAGTAGGCAACTTCCTCAATTTCTCCATCCCCTCCTCCGGAGCAGTTTCCTCAGGTCTGGCCTCTTGCTGTTGAAGATGATCTAGCAGCTCGTCAGTGGTTAGTTCATCATTGTCCTCCTCCACCAACTCTTCCACATCCTCCCCACTAACCTCCAACCCCAAGGGCTTCCCCAATGCCACAACTGATTCCACAACTGGCATAGGCTTCTCAGGGTTTGCCTAAAATCCTTCAAAATCCCTTTTGTCTACACATTCTGGCCACAGTTTCTTCCAAGCAGAGTTCAAGGTCCTCTTAGTCACTTCGTCCCAAGCCTTACCTATAATGTTTACACAATTGAGGATGCTAAAGTGATCTCTCCAAAACTCTCCTAGTCAGTTGAGTTTCTGAGGTCACTACAAAGCACCTTTCAAACATAGCTTTTGTGTAGAGTTTTTTGAAGCTTGCAATGACCTGCTGGTCAATGGGCTGCAGGAGAGGAGTGGTATTAGGAGGCAAAAACTTGACCTTAATGAAGCTCATTTCTGCACAAAGTCACTCTGCCACGTCTGAAGGATGACCAGGAGCATTGTCTAATACCAGGAGGCACTTAAGGTCCAATTTATTTTCCAGGAGGTAATTTTTCAGTTGGGGCAAATGCATGGTGTAACCAGTCATAGAAAAAGTCCCTAGTGACCCATGCCTTACTGTTTGCCCTCCACAGCACACACAAATTAGCCTTGAGGACATTGTTTTTCCTGAACACTCTGGGAGTTTTAGAGTGATACACCAATAAAGGCTTCACTTTGCAATCACCACTAGCATTAGCACACATCAATAGAGTAAGCCTGTCTTTCATAGGCTTATGTCCTGGGAGTGCCTTTTCCTCCTGAGTAATGTAGGTCCTGCTGGGCATTTTCTTCAAAACAAGCCTGTTTCGTCACAATTAAACACTTGTTCAGATTTCAGTCCTTCACTGTCTATGTACTCCTTGAATTCCTGCACATATTTTTCAGCCACTTTGTGGTCCGAACTGGCAGCCTCACCATGCCTTATCACACTATGTATGCCACTACGATTCTTAAATCTCTCAAACCAACCTTTGCTGGCCTTAAATTCACTCACATCATCACTAGTTGCAGGCATTTTTCTAATTAAATCGTCATGCAACTTCCTGGCCTTTTCACATATGATCGCTTGAGAGATGCTAACTCCTGCAATCTGTTTTTCGTTTATCCACACCAATAACAGTCTCTCAACATCTTCTATCACTTGCGATCTCTGTTTCGAAAACAAAGTTGCACCTTTGGCAAGATCAGCTTCCTTGGTTGCCGTTTTCTTGGCCACAATAGTAGCGATGGTTGATTGGGGTTTTGTGTACAACCTCGCCAGCTTGGAGACACGCACTCCACTTTCATGCTAGCAATGATCTCTTTCTTCATATCCATAGTAATTCTCACCCTTTTTGCTGTAGGGTTGGCACTAGAAGCTTTCTTGGGGCCCATGGTGACTTATTTTGCAGGTGCAATCACTAAAAAGGCTGTGATAATATGAAGTGTTCCGATTGTATGCTTGGATGCGCCCGCGGTGTCTGGCTTGTAAACGCTGGCACCCACGGAACAAGTGAGGCGGGCTCAGGCTGCACGTGGACGCATCTTGAACGAATCACGCTGAGCGAGTTTTTTAGCGCTAGCCGAGGCAAAATTTTTTTGCGTTAAAATGTATTGCCATTGTTAGGCAAGGGTCCACTGTAAAATGCCAATTTTGTGATCAATTTTCGTATAGTATTTATGGTTGTATTTTCATTTTCTTGGTCTCATCTGATAGAAGGAAAAACATATTTTAGAAATAGAGGTGATTTTGATTGGTTTTACTATGAAAAGAACCTGGAAATGGTGCTCATAGGGGAAAATTTTTGCTGATGTTCAAAAGTAAATAATTGATGTCATTGTCCAATAAATGTCCAACTAGCCATTCTAATATGCAGTCATGAATGGGATGACATTATTTGTACAATTATTACAGTATTGCAGTAGTCTGCATAACAGTAAATCTTCCACTTTTTTGTTTGAATAAAAATTCAAAATAGAAAGCAAGAGTAATATCAGAGGGGCCTGGAGACGTGACTGATGAACAAGGAAAATGTTATTTTAGAGCCAGGAATGTCTGCATTGTTCATTCTGGACCATATTTTGAAATTGTCATATTTTTTAATTTTCGTGAAATTGGCCAAATTGCAAATTTCTGACCACATTATTGGGTAGTTGAAATCGGTAAATGGGCAGTTTCTTGTACTCAGTCGATAGAAAAAAACGGAGTTTTAAAGAAATAGCTATGAGTTTGGTCGACTGGAACAATGGAATTAGCCAAAAAGAGGGCTCAAAGCGGGCAAAATCGCCAATTTGTAAACATAGCCGAGGTCGCTAACTTCGCGAGAGAGTAATTCCGTCAGTTTTCCATCAAATTTCGTTCTTTTGGTGTCATTACAATCGGGAAAAGATTCTCTATCATTTCAGAAGAAAAAATAATTTTTTTTTTAAATTTTGTGACACCAGGAGACACCTCAGGATTGGGGGTTGTGACAGTCAAGGGGTTAAAGCTACCCAAGTCCTAGCCTCGCTCACCCTACTGGGAAGATTGGTCAGACTTGAGTGAGAGATGACATAAGTCATGTCATCTGCAAACAGAACAGGTTCAGTGAGATGAGATGTGTTAGTGAGCTCATTGATGTAAACGAGGATGAGCAAAAGGCACTCACTGCCTTCAGGCACTCCTATGTCTACAGGCTGATTTGAGAAAGCTATGCAGTTGGAGGAGACATACTGGTGTCTATTGCTAACATAAGACTTTAGGTATACAAAAGTATGACCTCTGAACAAAAGTTTTCTGCAGGGTTATAAAGGGTCCCAGAGGATATTAATTTTGTTTCAAGAGCTGTATAAAGCAGTTCAGGCATCATCTGTACATTTGTACATTTGCATCATCTGTACATTTGTACATTTCCATCATCTGTACATTTGTACATTTGCATCATTTGTACATTTTTCAGGCTAAAAACCACACAGACAGAGGTTGAGTATATTGTAAGATACTAAAAAGGAGTAAATTCACTTATGGATTATATTTTGAAGATTTTAGATAGTAATGGCAAATTTAATATTGACTTATATTTACTTCAGTTGGATCTTGTTGGGAAAGTTGCAGATTCTAATAATTTGTTGAACATAATAGTGGGTGACAGTACATGAGCTGCTATCTTGTATGTAAGAGCCAGTAAATTACCTAGGTTTCCTGTCCTGTTTTTCAGTGAATTTATTGTAAGTGTAACCTCAGTAAGATTAGTTGGAGCTAAATATAGTGAGTTTAGGAAATTTCCGATACAGTGGTCATTCACCTGAATATTTAACGTCGGGATTTTGCAAGCTACTTTTGGTCGTATAGTAAAGAAGAAAAAGTTTAGTATGTTGGCTGCAGCTTCAGGCTGGATGTGACGTTCATCTGGTTAAGTCTATCTCTATTTTTTCCATGCCTTTTAGTTTGTTAAATCTGCTTGCACAATAGTTATTTAGAATTCTTATTAGAATGGCAAGGACTGATGTATATTGTTTGGTCTGATCCTTAGTTATTAGCCCTTTCACTGTCAGTCCCATAATATTACAGCTTGCAAGCCAGTGTCGGTCTCGTAATATTACACCAAAATCCTAGTGGCTTCAAATCTTGTGGGAGAAAGTTGGTAGGCCTACATATGAGAGAATGGGTCTGAGTGGTCAGTGTGTACAGTATAAAAAAAAATCCTGCAGCATGAAGCGCATGAGAACAAAAATAACTCTATCCGGGTGTTTGGTTTAAAACACCGATTTTGGGGTGTATTTTCGTATGGTATTTATAAAAGTATTCTCGTTTTCTTGGTCTCATTTGATAGAATGGAAGATATGATACAGAAACAGAGATGATTTTGAATGGTTTATGAAATAAAAGTACCTTGAAATTGAGCTCAAAGTAGCGGAAATGTTCAATTTTGTCAATGTTCAAGAGCAAACAAATCATGTCATACATCCAATACATGTCAACTGGTGGGTCTAATATGCTTTCACAAATGCACTGATATTATGTATACCATTTTTACATAATGCAGAAGTCTACATAATAGTAAATCTTCTATTTTTTGTGTGTATAAAAATTCAAAATGGAGAGCAAGCATAATATAAGAGGGGCCTGGAGACTCAACAAATGAACAGAGAAAATATTATTTTCATGCTAGGAATGTTTGTATTGTTAATTCTGGACCCTCTTTTGAAATTGGCTTTACTTCAATTGTATCTGAAATTGGCTAAATTGCCAATTTCTGATATCTTTATTGAGTAGTTGAAATCAGTAAATGCGTGGTTTCTTGTACTCAATCAATAGGACAAATGGAGTTCTAGCAACATAGCTATGAGTTTGGTTAACTGGAACAATGGAATTGGTTGAAAATAGGGCTCAAAGTGGGCGAAATCACCGATGCATACATATAGAACATAACATAAGAACATAAGAAAGGAGGAACACTGCAGCAGGCCTGTTGGCCCATACTAGGCAGGTCCTTTACAATTCATCCCACTAACAAACATATGACCAACCCAATTTTCAATGCTACCCAAGAAATAAGCTCTGATGTGCAAGTCCCACTCAAATCCATCCCCTCCCACTCATGTACTTATCCAACCTAAATTTGAAACTACCCAAAGTCCTAGCCTCAATAACCCAACTAGGTAGACTGTTCCACTCATCAACTACCCTATTTCCAAACCAATACTTTCCTATGTCCTTTCTAAATCTAAACTTATCTAATTTAAATCCATTACTGCGTGTTCTCTCTTGGAGAGATATCCTCAAGACCTTATTAATATCCTCTTTATTAATACCTATCTTCCACTTATACACTTCGATCAGGTCTCCCCTCATTCTTCGTCTAACAAGTGAATGTAACTTAAGAGTCCTCAATCTTTCTTCATAAGGAAGATTTCTAATGCTATGTATTAATTTAGTCATCCTACGCTGAATGTTTTCTAAAGAATTTATGTCCATTCTGTAATATGGAGACCATAATTGAGCTGCATAATCTAGGTGAGGCCTCACCAATGATGTATAAAGCTGCAGTATGACCTCTGGACTTCTGTTGCTTACACTTCTTGATATAAATCCCAGTAATCTATTTGCCTTATTACGTACGCTTAGGCATTGCTGTCTTGGTTTAAGGTTGCTGCTTACCATAACCCCCAAGTCCTTTTTGCAATCTGTATGGCTAAGTTCTACATTATTTAACTTATAAGTGCTAGGGTTATGGACGCTCCCGAGCTTCAGAACCTTGCATTTATCTACATTGAACTGCATCTGCCACTTTTCTGACCAAGAGTAGAGTTTGTCTAAATCCTCCTGAAGTTCCTTAACATCTACGTTTGAATCAATTATCCTACCTATCTTCGTGTCATCGGCGAATTTGCTCATATCACTAGTAATTCCTTCATCAAGATCTTTGATATATATTATAAACAACAATGGGCCCAAGACTGATCCCTGTGGAATGCCCCTTGTTACTGATCCCCACTTGGATTTAACCCCATTTATGGACACTCTGCTTCCTGTCTGTGAGCCATGATTTGATCCATGAGAGCACCCTTCCCCCAATGCCATGAGCTGCTACTTTCTTCAACAGTCTTTGGTGAGGAACTCTATCAAATGCCTTACTAAAATCTAAGTAAATAATATCAAATTCTTTATCATGGTCAACAGCCTCAAAAGCTTTACTGAAGAAAGTTAATAAATTAGTTAGACAAGACCGGCCTCTTGTGAATCCATGCATAGCCGAGATCATTAACTTTGCAAGAACAAAATTTTATATGTTTTTCATAAAATTTCATACTTTTGGTGTAATTACCATCAGAAAAAAATTCTCTATCATTTCATAATAATTTTTTTTTCTTTTTTTTTTAATTTTTCGACACAGAGAGTGAGTTCAAGATCAGGGCTCTCAACAGTGAAAGGGTTACTGAAAATGTCTACATTAACATGAAATAAGACATTTAACCCCTTAACTGTCTAAACATAGATCTACATTCTCTCGTCAAGCACTCCAAATGTTTTGAAAAAAAAAAATTATAAATAAAGAAGGCATTTTTTTACATAAAGTAATGTAAAATAAATTTTTACAGTGCTTACGGAGATATAATGCCACAAAGTCGGCGCTTGTTGCTCACCTGACGGCACCATGAAGCATTCCTGCTTCCAGAAGTGAATAATTTTTATGTTCTGATAATTACAATTTGCAGTAGTTCTTGTGATTTCATAGCTAATCTTTGTTCTGACACTTATACTAGGTACTGAAATAGTACTCAAATAGTTCACATTGACAGGTGAAAATTTTCACCTACTTTAGTCACATACTATTGTCTAGTAATATATACATAGTATTTATAGGTTCCAGCAATGTTTTGGAAATGCGGGAGTATATAATAATAATAATCATAATAATAATAATAATAATAATAATAATAATAAAAATAATAATAATAATAATAATAATAATAATAATAATAATAATAATCTTCCTTGAAGCATGGTGTAAGATGAGTTACTCCACTGCTCACAGTGCAGCAATGGTGGCATTTGATGAGCGTACATTGACTTGACTTGATTTTTCACTGTTACACTTAAACATGTATGTCTATCTGACTATCTGTCCATCTAGCTCTGTCTTTCTGTCTACCTCTCTGTTTATCTGTCTCTGTTTATCTATCTTTCTGTCTCTCTGCTTGTCTCTCTGTCTCAGAGAGAGCCACTCATGAACCATCAGGTATTACATATGACTACATCATCACATCTGATTCCTGAGCAGTGAAAATACATATTACTTACCAGTCATGCTTACTATGCTTTATATCTACAAGCACAGTGCAGCCCTTTGTCTGGATTTTTGGGATTATCCTAGGTAATTTACACTATATGTATATACAGTGGACCCCCGCATAACGATTACCTCCGAATGCGACCAATTATGTAAGTGTATTTATGTAAGTGCGTTTGTACGTGTATGTTTGGGGGTCTGAAATGGACTAATCTACTTCACAATATTTCTTATGGGAACAAATTCGGTCAGTACTGGCACCTGAACATACTTCTGGAGTGAAAAAATATCGTTAACCGGGGGTCCACTGTAATTGTATTTATGTGTGCCTGTGAGACAGAGATAGAGAAAGATATAGATACAGACAGACAGAGATAGAGACAGCCAAAGACAATCAGTCAGCCAAGCCAGCCACTGGCCAGCCAGCTGGCTGGCCAGGTACACATAAATACAATTATACATAGTGTAAATTACAAAGGATAACCCACGAAATCCAAACAAAGTGCTATAATGTGCTTGAAGATATAATAATAAGCATGACTGGCAAGTAATAGGATTGCAAACAATTCAGTTTTCACTGTAGATGCCCAGTTGTTAATTCCTAATGGTGTTAAAGCTAACTTATTCCACTGAACTTGACTCTATCATCACTACTGATTCTATGTCATCATTGAAGGCTCTTGACTCCTATAATGACTCCAACAACATGCTCATTGGAGAAGCCAGGTAGAGATACTCAAAAATCAGGGACAAAGGAATTAATGTACAATTGCTATGGATCCCATCACACATTGGATTACTCCTTCATGATAAAGTTGATATGTTAGCCAAGAAGAGTATGTAAAATATAACTTTGGTATATCTGTGTCTAGCATTAGGAATTATATTAGGAGAGAGGTAAGTAATGAAAATGACTCTTATAGGAATGCAGTTAGAAGCCTGAGTAGATCTATAGCCCACTATGATAACATGAACGTAGATAAGTATGTTTGTAGAGCAACGTGCAATGTGAACAGACTGACTGATGTTGTAGTGGCCAGGCTTAGGCTTGGTTACAAGTACTTCTGGCAGTTTGGGAGACACACAGATGATGATCAAACTAAAAGTAAATTATGTGGTGAGAATATGATCATTGTCTTGAACACTATGTGCTTAATTGTCCACTTATTGAGGAATACAGCGACAGACAGTATAACCTATGTGACATGTCAAGATATCTTACTAATGAAAATAAGATACCAGATATACTAAGCAAATTTCCTAAATTTACTTGTAACAGATAAGCGAACTGTAGATATGTAGATATAAATTCATATGTACACCTGTTAACCCTTTTGGGGCCTAGTTCCTAGGCCTTTTGTGTATCCATAAGCTCTTGCACGACCATCCACTGGATGGATATGGGGTGCACAATAAACTAGCCACTTTAGTGGCAAAATCTAAAAAAAAGAGAAATCTGGTATGTAAAACTTATTTACACTTGCTCAGGAATCAGATTTGACGACGCAGTCGTGTGTAATACCTGTTGGCTCACAAAAGGCTCCCTGTGAGACAGAGAGACAAGCAGAGAGACAAGCAGACAGAGAGAACAGAGAGAAAGACATAAGCAGAGACAGATAAACAGAGCTAGACAGACAGATAGACAGAGCCAGCCTACCTGCCGAACATGTATAGCACATTCCAGAATTGTTTCTCTTTACTTAGGGCATAAATTATATGACATTCTGGCAGGATGACACTACCAGTGGTACCAAAATTGAAAGGGTGTTGCACAAATGTTGCACATGCATTATTATCAAGGTTTTTGATATTTCCTTGAACACTTGTGGCCACATCCACCTCAAAGCCACTAAACTCGGTATCAACATCACTTTCCTCTTAAAATGGGAGTGTTAATACTACATGACATCAGTGAATCCCTGGTGTTTGCCACATTGTTGCACTAGCTAGCGCTCATTTGAACTCGTTCTCCCACAAGGAACTAAGTGATACCAGATTTTTTTATACTGGGCACACCAAGTGTTAAGACCCATTCTATGTTGACCAGGTATCTCAAGCCAATCTTGCCAAATTTGGAGGCAGGAAAAATAAAATGTAGATCTACATTTGGAGCACTAGCAGCAAGAAGATAGATCAATTTTGGACAGTTAAGGGGTTAATGTGCCAAAGAGTGATTATTATTATGTACTGTTGGTATTATTACTATGGATGTTAAGACCAGAGGGACACTCATAGTGATTTTAATGTGTACATTCACACCAGCACAGTGTGTAAGCATATTTAAGTACAGGTACACATAAGTATAACTATCAAAGTACATATAAAATATGCAATAACTTTAAAACACTTGAAATTTTGGAAAGTTTCCAGACATAATAGACAGATGTGCTCACAGAGAAGGTAAATAACTTGGGTGTGGGCACACCATATTAGAACGACAGGAGGAGACATATAGCAATATTTGGTCATAATTTGAAATAGCTGTATGGAGCACTACTGTATTTGTATATGTTTATACAGTAGTGTACTGTAAATTGTATTAAAAAGAATAGAGGAAATAAGGTCAAATACACATTTAAGAATGTACACTGGTTAGAGAGTCCGTTGTAAGTCCGAGTCATCAGTAAACAAGTACATCTCTCAGTGAAGAGAGGCTGCACACAAATATCTTTTTACATTTTTCAGTACATACAACCTATGAACATCATGGAATAATTATGCAGTAAGGCCCCACTTACACAGCAGGTTAGGTTCCTGGCTACCGCTATAGAGCGGAAATTGCAGTAAAGTGGAACACCTTTTTTTCCACTTGTAAATAAATATAAATGCTAGATAACAGGTTTACACTAACATACATTAAGTTAGCAATAGAACTAGGCATTAAAAAACACAATAAAAAGTAAAATACAGACAGTTCACCTGTTACTCACCTTAAAAAATTAATATAAATATATGAGAAATGAGTAGCAGTATAAAAGTTTTCCCATGTCAGCAATAAGTCGCTTTGTCTTATTTTATTTTTGGGTTATCCCAGGTTTTCTACACATATGCTGCTAAATGTAACTGTATTTGTGCATACCTGAATAAACTTACTTATTAGTGGTCACTCGTGTAGCACTTTTAATTTCCTGCAACACTTTCTCCTTGGTTTGATGAGCCAAACCAAGCTGAGGTGCTATCTCAGCCATACACATACATTGTTAGTAAGTAAATTCATTCAGATATACACAAGTACAGTTACATAGATTATCATACATAGCAGCATATATGTAGAGAACCTGGGATAACCCAAAAAAGTCAGCTCACTAACATGGCATATACGACTCTTCTTTTTATCACAACTAAGCTTAGACACCATTGTCAAAAAGAGCCAACTAGTTAACAAAATGGTAAAAGAGAACGAGATACACAGAGTTCAGACAATGTAAAAACACAAACTGAATGGGTGGTGGGGGATCACTCGGTCAGGTAAAATAAAAGCATGTTAATACATGCCTAATTTTAGTTCATTCATGTATGTTTGTAAAAGTTTGTGAAACTTTTACCTCACAGTATTTTTTATTTTAATAATAATTACCTTACAATACACATTCTCTTACACTGTGTAAAAGTTGTACAAGTTAGCAGAAGAATATACAAACAGCCATGCTCCCATTCTCATGCAACACACCATTTATAGAGTGAATGATATTATTATTACAGTGGACCCCCGCTTTACGATCAGCTCCCAATGCGACCAATAATGTAAGTGCATTTATGTAAGTGCGTTTGCACGTGTATGTTTGGGGGTCTGAAACGGACTAATCTAATTCACAATATTCCTTATGGGAACAAATTCGTTCAGTAATGGCACCTGAACATACTTCTGGAATGAAATAATATCGTAAGCCGGGGTCCACTGTATTATTATTATTATTATTATTATTATTATTATTATCATAAAAAAGAAGTGCTAAACCCACAAGGGTTGTAAATAGAGTGACGGCATATGAAAGGAATATTTTTCTACACTTATCCCCCAGTAACTGGTGTTGGACTCGAGAAAACGTAATTCTTCAGACACTCCTACAAGCTGCTTGGTAAACACATCTCATATTTATGCCAAGTTTTTACAGTTTGAGTATGTATCATGCTTAACCCTTTGACTGTTTCCGACGTATAAATACGTCTTACGAGCCAATGTTTCTGACGTATTTATACGCATAAATTCTAGCAGCTTCAAATCAAGCAGGAGAAAGCTGGTAGGCCCACATGTGAGAGAATGGGTCTCCATGGTCAATGTGCACCATATAAAAAAAATCGGGGAGCCAGTGGTGCATTGTGGGAATGCCATTTCAGTTGTCATTTTTCAGCAAGTCTAGCGGTAAGAAATATGTGATTCCCCAGCAAATCTGGGACTCTTCTCTTCCCAAGTGATGCTCTAACACAGATGGAAGTGTCATTGAAGATCAATTTCATGATTTGGAGGAGTTTGAGACCAAAAGCAATGGAGGAGGAGGAGGAGGAGGGGAGGAAGAGGGGAGGATGAGGAGGGGAGGAGGAGGAGTGGAGGAAGAGGAGGAGGAGGGGAGGAAGAGGAGGAAGAGGAGGAGGAGGAGGAGGAGGAGGAGGAGGAGGAGGAAGAGGAGGAGGAGGAGGACGAGGAGGAGGAGGAGCAGGAGGAGGAGGGGGGAGGAAGGGGGAGGAAGAGGAGGAGGAGGAAGAAGAGGAGGAGGAGAAGAGGAGGAAGAGGAGGAGGAGGAAGAAGAGGAGGAGGAGGAAGAGGAGGAGGAGAAGAGGAGGAAGAGGAAGAGGGAGAAGAGGAGGAAGAGGAAGAGGAGAAGAGCAGGAAGAGGAAGAGGAGAAGAGCAGGAGGAGGAAGAGGAGAAGAGCAGGAGGAGGAAGAGGAGGAGGAGGAAGAGGAAGAGGAGGAGGAGGAAGAGGAGGAGGAGGAAGAGGAAGAGGAGGAGGAGGAAGAGGAAGAGGAGGAAGAGGAGGAAGAGGAAGAGGGAGAAGAGGAGGAAGAGGAAGAAGAGAAGAGCAGGAAGAGGAAGAGGAGAAGAGCAGGAGGAGGAAGAGGAGAAGAGCATGAGGAGGAAGAGGAGGAGGAGGAAGAGGAAGAGGAGGAGGAGGAAGAGGAGGAAGAGGAAGAGGAGGAGGAGGAAGAGGAAGAGGAGGAAGAGGAGGAAGAGGAGGAGGAGGAGGAGGAGGAGGAGGAGGAGGAGGAGGAGGAGGAGGAGGAGGAGGAGGAAGAAGAAGAAGAAGAAGAAGAAGAAGAAGAAGAAGAAGAAGAAGAAGAAGAAGAAGAAGAAGAAGAAGAAGAAGAAGAAGATGTAATAATATTTTTCCCTTGAAGCAAGAAAAAAAAAAAGTCCACCCCATGACAGTGACAAGATAAGGGGAGATAACATCTGATAAGAGCTGACTTTGATGAGCATAAACGAGGGTGGAGCTGATGAGGAAATATTAGATGACCATCGCCCTCCCTTTGTTTTTGCTGGTACACAAACATTTCTGTCTATTTGTCTGTCTCTCAAGCTCCCTGTCTGTCCATCTAGCTCTGTCTCAGAGAGAGCCACAAGACTGTGTCATCATCACGTTTACTCACATCTTCAAGCAGAGTATAGCACTTTGTCTGGATTTCTTGGGTTATCCTAGGTAATTTACACTATGTATACTTGTATTTATGTGTACCTGTGAGACAGAGATAGACAGACAGATAGAAAGAGAGACAGATTAAAAGATATAGAATGAGGGAGAAAGATAATTAGATAGAATGGAGGGGAAGCAGCATCCGACCCCAATGTTTTGACAGGCGGGAGGGGGAGTGAGTAATGAGACAATATGTCACTTTGACAGCTGCCAACTCCTGACTCAAAACAATTATAAGCCACACACTCACACACAAGACAAGGAGGAGGAGGAGGAGGAGGAGGAGAAGAAGGAGAAGAAGCCACAAGACTGGATCATCAGGAAAGTAGGATGGAAGAAATGACACACGACCATTTACCTAGGATAACTACATAACACAACTGCCTGCTAATACTTTGCAGAAAACTGCTCAGACAAGGTGTTTTGTCTTTGCACATAAAAAAAAAAGTCCACAAAAATGCACACACACTGGTTTTATGTGTGAGGAGTGTAAAACACCATTGTGTATGACACCATGTTTTATGTTTGAGGAGTGTAAAACACCACTGTGTATGACATGTTTCAAAAGAGTTCCACAAGCTACAGAACTTCTACGAATATGTCCAGTGACTGTATATTGGTATATATATTATAGAACAATAGTAATAAACAATTTTTTGTATTGTTTGTTTTAGTAAACAAGTTTTGTAAACAATATATTGATAATTATTGTGCTTATTGTGTTGTATACAACGAGTGTATATATGTACATTGCACCTTACTTTGGTCTCATAGGCCACATAAGTTATGTGAAAAAATAAAATAGTGCAAAAAACAAAAAACCTTCAAATACAAGTAAACTAAAGTTTACCGGGTGAGTGGCAGTCACCGCTGTTGCCATACGTGGCTCATTTTCTGCAAACTTCATGGCTCTATATCTCGGTAAGTACTGATGGCAAAAATTTTTTTTTTTGGACTAAAACACTCAGAAAAATAATCTTAACCCTTTCAGGGTCCAAGGCCCAAATCTGGAGTCACGCACCAGTGTCCAAGAATATTCAAAAAAAAAATTTGTTATTTTTTCTTATGAAATCGTAGAGAATCTTTTTGTGAAGGTAATAAAACAAAAAGTACGAAATTTGGTGGAAAATTGACGAAATTATGCTCTCGCGAATTTTGATGTGTCAGCGATATTTACGAATCGGCGATTTTGCCGACTTTGACTCCCATTTTAGGCCAATTACATTATTCCAATCAACCAAATTCTTAGCTATTTCACTAGTATTACTTCTATTCTATCGATTGAGCACAAGAAATCGCCAAGTCAACTGTTTCAACTACAAAATAAAGTGATCGGAAATTGTTAATTTGGCCAATTTAACACAAAGTTCAAAATATTCCAATTTCAAAATAGGGTCCAGAATAAACAATGTAGGCATTCCTGGCACTAAACTAACATTTCCTCTGTTCATTAGTTATGTTTTGAGGCTTTACAAATAAATTCCATTTTGATTTTTTATTCACATAATGAATTTTTATTCACACCAAAAAATAGAAGATTTACTGTTATGCAATACTGTAATAATTGTATAAATATCATCACCACATTTGTGAATGTATATTAGACCCACCAGCTGACGTGTATTAGATGTGTGAGGTCGTTTGTTTACTCTTGAATATCGGCAAAAATTTAACATTTCCGCTACTTTGAGCTCAGTTTCAAGCCATTTCCAGTGCTAAAACCAATCAAAATCATCTCTATTTCTGTAATATGTCTTCCATTCTATCAAATGAGACCAAGAAATCACAAATACAACTATAAAAAACATACGAAAAAACACTGCAAAGTTGCTGTTTTAATCGAAAAATCATGATTTCAGTTTTTTTCCTCTCATTATACACAGTGTGCTGCAGGATCTGTTTTATGTGGTGCACACATACCACATAGATGTATTCTCTCATATCTAGGCCCAAATGTACCACTCACAGTTTATCAGAGTGAGCTGAGCTCATGGCGTAGATCTACGGTTTGGACACTCACTGTAAAGCCGTAGATCTACGGGACGGACCCTGAAAGGGTTAACATTTTCATAAGAAAAAATAATTTTTTTTTTTCGAATATTTGGCGACATAGAATGACAGTTTCAGAGAGGGGCCTGAAACAGTCAAAGGGTTAAGTGTTATTTAACATGTTTCTTATATAATTTTGAAAAAAATATCATAGATAGATTAATTAAAATTTCTGTATACGACATTTAATGCACCGAGATTATTATTATTATTATTATTATTATTATTATTATTATTATTATTATTATTATGGCAACTTCAAGAGCAGGGAGACTCTTAGTGATTTTAATGTGTACCTGCATGCCAGCACAGTGTGTAAGTATATTTAGGTACAGATACACATAAGAATAATTATCAGA
This sequence comes from Cherax quadricarinatus, assembly GCF_038502225.1. NCBI lineage: Eukaryota > Metazoa > Arthropoda > Malacostraca > Decapoda > Parastacidae > Cherax > Cherax quadricarinatus. The sequence continues at coordinate 12,388,368 of NC_091385.1, forward strand.
ATACATATAATACAGTGGACCCTCAGTTTGCGATGGCATCGGCATCCGATAAATCCAGTATTCAATACATTTTAATGCAAAAATTTTGCCTCGGTTCCCGTTAAAAAACCCGGTATATGCTATTCGTCCGAGACGTGTCCACGTGTGGCCTGAACTGCCCCGTGTGTGCCACTGTTTACAAGCCAGCCAGTGTGCTCACATCTAAGGATACATTTGGTACATTCCATATTATCACAGTGTTTTTGGTGCTTGTTTCTGGAAAATAAGTCACCATGGGCCCCAAGAAAGCTTCTAGTGCCAACCCTTCGAGAAAAAGGGTGCTAATGACTATTGAAATGAAGAAAGAGATAACTGCAAAGTATGAAAGTGGAGTGCGTGTGTCGGAGCTGGCCAGGTTGTATACAAAACCCCAATCAACAATCGCTACTATAGTGACCAGTAAAACGGCAATCAAGGAAGCTGTTGTTGCAAAAGGTGCAACTGTGATTACGAAACAGCAACCGCAGTGTTAGAAGATGTTGAGAGACTGTTATTGGTGTGGATAAATGAAAAACAGATAGCTAGAAATAGCATCTCTCAAGCGATCATTTGTGAAAAGGCTAGGCAGTTGCATGACGATTTGGTAAAGAAACTGCCTGCAACTAGTGGTGATGTGAGTGAATTTAACCCCTTCAGGGTTCAAGGCCAAAATCTGAAGTGGTGCCCCAGTGTCCAAGAATTTTCAAAAAAAAAAAAAATTATTTTTTCGTATGAAATGGTAGAGAATCTTTTTGTGAAGGTAATAAAACAAAAAGTACAAAATTTGATGGAAAACTGATGAAATTATGATCTCGCGAATTTTGATGTGTCAGCAATATTTACGAATCGGCGATTTTGCCGACTTTGACTCCTATTTTAGGCCAATTACATTATTCCAGTCGACCAAATTCTTAGCTATTTCACTAGTATTACTTCTATTCTATTGATAGAGCACAAGAAATCGCCAAGTCAGCTGTTTCAACTACAAAATTAAGTGATCGGAAATTGGTAATTTGGCCAATTTAACAAAAGTTCAAAATATTCCAATTTCAAAATAGGGTCCAGAATAAACAATGGAGGTATTCCTGGCACTAAACTAACATTTCATCTGTTCATTAGTTACATTTTGAGGCTTTATAAATGTTATGGGGCTATAGGACCCAACACGTATTTATAAGTAACAGTTACTCTGGAATACCTAATTATATTGAATTGATGGGGACTTTGCTCTAAATGTCATAAGGGCTTATCACTCTTATGACTGAGAGGCAGCTGGGTCAAGCCTTTTTTCTCAATATAATAGGTTACACTATAGACACACACACACAATTTAAACAAGTAGTTTATAAAGTTGTATTTCTTTTTGTAACAGTAAAATAAGGTATAGTAGAATTGTGGTAAAAAGAGAACTGTGCTTGGCAACAGTCTTTTGTTTTGGTGGGTGTGGGAGGAGCTTAGCTAGGCTCCTCCCCCTCCCTCTCTCTCTCTCTCTCTTCTCTTGTTGACATGGAGGTGGCAAGATCTCTGGGTCCTTCTTTCTATCTTTTGGGGCATTATGTGTGCTCCAGGGGTGAGTTTTTATAATTTAAGTTGTGGCCACCATACCCAGGGTGACTAAAGTGTGTCAAAACACTGGTTAGCCCAGAGTTATGTCAAGAAGAGAGAAGGCCAAAAGTTGTTGGGATACACCATGTGGAGAACAGCTATGGAGTGTGTAGATCTTTGTTTTAAAAATGTGAGGCTGTAATTGTATATTCTGTACATATCTATTGAGAATACAGTTATATTTTTATAGTAGTAGTTTACATAACCTGTGAAGAGGGCTGGTGAAAGAATATCAAAGACACTCAGGATGATCAGCCATAATGTAAGTATTACCCCTAGACAGATAAGGCCATTAAGTAAAAAGCTACCCCTACACTAGAACATGTAGTGAGAACCTTACTATCAAAGTTATAAGGGACAAACCAATGTAACATGGGAGCTTGACCGGGAGAGTTATTTGACTGCTAAAATAACTCAAAACATTCTTTGAACTATATGTGCTGGTATGGGGTAATAACAGTTGCATGTTTCTGGTAGAAGATTTACCAAGGTGGTGTCAGTGGAAGTGTTGTTTTCATATATTAGGTTACAGGTTGTTTTTCTCCTAAGGTGGGAGAAAGGTTGACTAACACATTTTTGTTGTGGTTATGGTAAGTGCTATGTGCATAGTTTACATTCAATTTGTGTTATTTTATGTGCCTGTGGGAAAACTTTGACCACCGATACTGTAAGAGGGATGCAAGTGTTTAAAGATAAAAACTATGTCAGAAGATGAGTCTTTAAACTTTTTAGGCTTCAGGGAAGAAGGTAATAATTCATCAGTAAACATGCCTGGTAACAGTGAACATGAGGGATCACCTACCCCAGGTGTTACAGAAATGGAATGGATGAGACTGAAATTAGCTGTGCTAGAGGCTGAAATGAAATTAATGAAAGCTAAACTGGAAGAGCGTCAAAGGTTAGGAGGTTCAGAACAAGAGCCTGAGCAGTACTTTAACATAACTAAAGCTGCAAATTTTGTCCCTAAGTTTACAGAGAGTGATCCAGATAGATATTTTTCTTTTTTTGAGAAGACTGCTATGGGGCAAGGATGGCCCAAACAGAAGTGGGCTACCCAAGTTCGCACACAACTTGTGGGTAAAGGATTCCAGAGAGTAGAGACTCTGGAGGGGCAAAATTTTTCTAATTATGATAAGATTAAAGAGGAAGTATTGCTTGCCTACCAAATGATACCTGAGAAATATAGACAAAAGTTCAGAAATAAAAAATTTCGGGATGGGCAGACCTTAACTGAGTTTGGGAATGAGAAACTGTTCCTTTTTAAGAAATGGGTTTGTTCTAAAGGAGTTAATAAAGACTATAACAAATTAGTAGATCTGATGGTTCATGAGGAATTGTACAATACAATCCCTGTTGACCTCAGAGAATATTTGGAGGACAAAAACCCAGATAATCTTTCAGAAGCACTGGATCTAGGTGACCGATTCTTGGCTCGCAGGGAATTGGTAAGTAAAAACAGTCATGCTCCTTCTGAAAATTTCCCCACTCGTTCTAAACCTTATTTCAAGTCCTATGGTCATAAAGGTAAGTGGGACAAGAATTTTCAGGGACAAATGAAGGCTGAGGCACCCTCTAAAATAGAAAGTCAGCTGGAGCTCAAAGTTTACCTAGACAATCAGATAATTTTTCAGGTCCTCGAGTAAACAGTACCAGTCCTACACCAAATGGTAAAAATACCTTTAAGAGTTATGCCTGTTACTACTGTAACAAAACTGGACACACACAAAAGTTTTGCTGGTCAAGGCAGCGAGATCAGGAAAGGGAGGAACCACCCAAGAGGACTCTAACTGCAGACACACATACAGTTGCCTGTATTTGGTCTTCAAAGCAAGGTGGGGAGGTACCTTTGGGTCTAGACCCCAGGATGCAGGTATTTTCTAGTAAGTCCACATTTGCTTTGCATAAGGATGTGGGTAGGGTTGAGAACATACTGTCCTTGAGAGATGGATGTAGCACCTACTCCTTGCTATGTGCTGGAGTGCTGCCAGTGTCTAAGGATACCTATACTGGAGTAGATATATTATTGAAGGGTATTACAGGTTCACCCATAAGAACACCTGTACACAAATTATGGGTAGAATCTGCATACCAAGTTGGCTATCCCCCTGTAGGTATTTCAGATGATATTCCCTTCGAAGGGGTTAACCTCTTGTTGGGAAACAACGTTATGGGTCTGTTAGACAGTGAAGAACCACTAGTATGGGGGCAACCAGGCCCCAAAGTTTGGGAGAAGAAGGCTAGGGAGACCCTGCCAGACCTTTTCCCTGTTGGTGCCATCACAAGAAGTATGTCTCGTGACCAGGATACCAAGGGTAATCCTTATATTTCTCATGAGGATGGTGAGGACTTAGGTTTGGAAACTCCATTTTCTGATGTTGAACTGCAGTCAACTGAAGAAAAGGATACCACAACCCAAGTTGAGCCTAATCAGTGTAGAGATCAAGGAAGTAGTGTGAGGGAGATTGGGCGTGCTATGATGCAGTTAATTGCTGCACAGGGGTGTGATGACACACTTAAGTCGATCAGAGCCTCAGCTGTGACTGAGGAGGAATCTTTACGTTCAAATAAATGCTTCTATTTCAGGAAAGGTATACTAATGAAGAAGGCACCTTCGGTTGCAGTACCAGTAGAAGGAGAGCCAAGTTTTTGTCACCAGGTCGTGGTGCCTGAGCCTTATAGAAACCATGTTCTTAGCTTAGTGCATGACACACCTCTAGGTGGACACCTAGGTATTGCTAAAACAGTATCCAGGGTTTCCAGGCACTTCTGGCCTCGGCTGTGGGAGATGGTGGGAGATTATATAAAGACCTGTCATGCCTGCCAAATTATAGGGAAACCTAATCAAAGCATTAAACCTGTTCCCCTTCAGCCTATTTCAGCACCAGGTGAACCCTTCAGCAAGCTGGTAGTGGATGTCGTTGGCCCACTCCCAAGGACCAGAATGGGAAATAATTATTTACTAACAATAATTTGCTCCACTACCAAGTATCCAGAAGCAATCCCTCTATGCAAGATAACAGCTCGAGTGGTCTTAAGGGCTTTGATGAAGTTCTTTTCCCATGATGGCTTTCCTCGGGAGGTACAAACAGATCAAGGGTCTAACTTTACCTCGAAATTATTTAGGAATGTGTTAAAGGGGTTAGATGTACAGCCCAAATTTTCAACTGCCTATCACCCTCAGTCTCAGGGAGTAGTAGAGAGATTTCATCAAACTCTTAAGACAATGATGCGAGCTTATTGTATGAATAACACTAGTGATTGGGATGAGGGTATCCCCTTTCTCTTGTTTGCCATGCGGGAAAGCACCCAAGAATCTCTCAGTTTCAGCCCTTTCGAGCTTGTCTATGGTCATCCAGTGAGGGGACCACTGACTATTCTCAAGGAGCATTGGCTGGGCGGTGAAAATGAGGCTTCCCCGTCGGAAGATGTTCTCTTTTTCAGGAAACGATTGGACCAGGCGAGACAGATGGCAGCAAACAACCTCAAAACTAGTCAGAGAGCCATGAAGCAGCGGTACAACCAAAGGGCAGCTCCTCGCTCCTTCAGTGTTGGAGAGGAAGTGTTAGCTTTGGAGCCGGTTCTGGGACATGCCTTGGCTGCATGATTTGATGGACCCTTTGTCATCATAGGCAGGTCTGGCCCCAATTATGTAATTAAGATGCCTGGCCATCGCAAATCAGAAAGGACTGTGCACATTAACAGGTTGAAAAAATACCATTCTAGGGCAGGAGTTGCCGCTATTCAAGTTGAGTGTGACGATACTGAAAAACTTCCTGTAACAACAGAAGTAAGGCTGTGCAATTCAGCCATCTTGCAAAATCCCTTGGCACACATGAAGGGACTCAGTGTACAAGGAGCCTGTGACTTGGTTCAGTTACTCCAAAAATTTCCAGATTTGTTTGGGGATGTACCCAAAGTAAGTAAATTGCCTCCCCATGATGTGGATGTTGGGGAAGCTGTTCCAATAAAGCAGGCTCCTTACCGTATGAACCCAACAAAACAACTTCACATGGAGGAAGAAGTGAAATTCCTCCTTCAAAACCAGTTTGTAGTGCCTAGCGAGAGTCAGTGGGCATCTCCATGCCTGATGGTTCCCAAACCTGATGGATCTATGCGCATGTGCACTGACTATCGCAGAGTAAATGAAGTAACGAAGGCTGACTGTTACCCTTTGCCACGTATGGATGATGTGATTGATGCTGTGGGAGGGGCAAAGTTTGTGAGCAAACTGGACTTACTTAAAGGTTATTATCAGATACCCCTCACCCAGCGAGCCAAGGAAATTTCAGCCTTCGTCACTCCAGATGGTTTATTTCAATATAATGTTCTTCCTTTTGGGTTAAAAAATGCTCCTGCCACCTTCCAGCGTCGTATAAATACTGTCATAAGGGGGTTGGATGGTGTACGGGCCTATCTAGATGATATTGTGGTATTCAGTAACCAGTGGGAAACTCACTTGGTAAGATTACAAAAGTTGTTTGAACGTCTAGCCCAAGCCAAACTAACCATCAATCTGAGCAAAAGTGAGTTTGGCCAAGCCAGTGTACAATTCTTAGGATATGTAGTTGGTCAGGGGAAAGTTGCCCCAATTAATGCTAAGGTGGAGGCCATTATAAATTTTCCTAGACCACAGAATCGGAAGGCAGTGATGAGGTTCCTGGGCATGGTGAGTTATTACAGACGGTTCTGCCCCAACCTCTCCCAGGTAACGTCACCACTGACAACTTTGACCAGTCCCAAAGTTCAATTCAGCTGGGACAGCAAGTGTGACAGGGCTTTTGAAAATGTGAAAATGTTATTAGGGAATGCTCCTATCTTGAAAAGTCCTGAGTTTGAATGCCCCTTCTCTCTACAAGTGGATGCTAGAGATGTAGGGGTAGGTGCAGTGTTGTTGCAGGGTGATGAGAGAGATAGCCTTCAGCCAGTTTGTTACCATTCAGCCAAATTAAAAAAACATCAATGTGGTTATGCAACTGTAGAGAAAGAGGCTTTGGCTTTGGTGTTGGCTGTGCAGAAATTTGAAGTTTATATCAGTGCTTCCCCACGTCCTGTAATAGTGTATAGTGACCATAACCCTCTGAGGTTTTTGCAAAGAATGAGAAACCACAATCAAAGACTCTTAAGAGGGGCATTGTTCCTACAGCCTTTTAATTTGGAAGTTAAATATATAAAAGGCTCAGAGAATGTGGTTGCTGATGCTCTTTCTAGATGTTTCATGTAGATGCATGGTGCGTACTTTGTACATAGTATTTGTCATGTGCTGACCTTGTTGTTTTTCCAGTGGTGAACTCTCGGCGAGCCTGAGTACTCTCTACCAGCCATCTGACTGTGAAGGAGTCGAGTCGGAGCCAAAAGTGTGACGAGGGTCAGGGTGCACGTAAATGTGAGTTGAGGCAGTGGTTGACAACCTTCAGTAACATGAGACATTCAGGAAGGTATGTGATGTTGTCTTGGTGTGCTCTATATACAAAACGGCCCAGTGATTTGCCTTTGTGGTCCCTTGGACCCCTCCATGTTCTATGTCAGCCTCCTCTTCATAAGTTTGGAGGATCTGTGTGGAGTGGGACCTCAGAAGATGGGCTCGAGTGCCTGACCATGTTAAGGATCGTGAGTGTTGACTGGAAGTCTCACTGTTGGTTCAGCCACCAAGTGAGAGACACCTTGACATGTTTTGTGAAGTTTCCTGCCTGGTGTACACCTGACTGCTCTGGGTTTGGCTCTACTCTCATCTCCTGATCAGGAAGATGCCACCCTGGAGTACCAGTTGCTTGCTGGATTAACGCAGCAGAGGCACAGGCCTGTTGGTGCAGGCTTTCACAGTGGACATTGTGTGCAATCTTGCATTGTAATGTGTATTGTTTTTAAAAGCCACTAAAATTGTAAATAGTTACACACTTGAGTATAAGGGTATGGTTAAAATGATTTTATAAAAAAATCTGCAATCTGTTGTAAATAACAGTAAAGTGAAGAGTAGTTATGGTGCTGGGAAATATGTAGCATTTCTAGTAGTCTTGCTTACCGCCTTTAGACTTGAGCAATATACTTTTTACTAGCCGTATCCTGAGGGACACGGCTAGCTTTTGTGAGACTTCGTCTGGAGGTGGGGGTGTTATGGGGCTATAGGACCCAGCATGTATTTATAAGTAACAGTTACTCTGGAATACCTAATTATATTGAAATGATGAGGACTTTGCTCTAAATGTCATAAGGGCTGATCACTCTCATGACTGAGAGGCAGCTGGGTCAAGCCTTTTTTCTCAATATAATAGGTTATATTATAGATACACACACACAATTTAAACAAGTAGTTTATAAAGTTGTATTTCTTTTTGTAACAGTAAAATAAGGTATAGTAGAATTGTGGTAACAAGAGAACTGTGCTTGGCAACAGTCTTTTGTTTTGGTGGGTGTGGGAGGAGCTTAGTTAGGCTCCTCCCCCTCCCTCTCTCTCTCTCTTCTCTTGTTGACATGGAGGTGGCAAGATCTCTGGGTCCTTCTTTCTATCTTTTGGGGCATTATGTGTGCTCCAGGGGTGAGTTTTTATAATTTAAGTTGTGGCCACCATACTCAGGGTGACTAAAGTGTATCAAAACACTGGTTAGCCCAGAGTTATGTCAAGAAGAGAGAAGGCCAAAAGTTGTTGGGATACACTATGTGGAGAACAGCTATGGAGTGTGTAGATCTTTGTTTTGAAAATGTGAGGCTGTAATTGTATATTCTGTACATATCTATTGAGAAAACAGTTATATTTTTATAGTAGTAGTTTACATAACCTGTGAAGAGGGCTGGTGAAAGGATATCAGAGACACTCAGGATGATCAGCCATAATGTAAGTATTACCCCTAGACAGATAAGGCCATTAAGTAAAAAGCTACCCCCACACTAGAACATGTAGTGAGAACCTTACTATCAAAGTAATAAGGGACAAACCAACGTAACAATAAATAAATTCCATATTGATTTTTTATTCACATAATGAATTTTTATTCACACCAAAAAAATAGAAGATTTACTGTTATGCAATATTGTAATAATTGTATAAATATCATCACCATATTTGTGAATGTATATTAGACCCACCAGCTGGCATGTATTAGACGTGTGAGGTCGTCTGTTTACTCTTGAACATCAGCAAAAATTTAATATTTCCGCTACTTTGGGCTCAGTTTCAAGCCATTTCCACTGCTAAAACCAATCAAAATCATCTCTATGTCTGTAATATGTCTTCTATTCTATCAAATGAGACAAAGAAATCGCAAATACAACTATAAAAAACATACGAAAAAATACTGCAAAGTCGCTGTTTTAATCGAAAATCTTGGTCTCAGTTTTTTTTCTCATTATACACAGTGTGCTGTAGGATTTGTTTTATGTGGTGCACACATACCTCATCAATGCATTCTCTCATATCTAGGCCCAAATGTACCACTTACAGTTTATCAGAGTGAGCTGAGCTCATGGTGTAGATCTACGGTTTGGACCCTGAACATAAAGCCGTAGATCTATGGGACGGACCCTGAAAGGGTTAAAGCCAGAAAAGGTTGGCTTGAAAGATTTAAGAATCGTAGTGGCATACATAGTGTGATTAGGCATGGTGAGGCTGCCAGTTAAGACCAAAAAGCAGCTGAAAAATATGTGAAGGAATTCAAGGATTACATAGATAGTGAAGACTTCAAACCTGAAAAAAGTGTTTAATTGCGACGAAACAGGCCTGTTTTGGAAGCAATTGCCAAGCAGGACCTACATTACTCAGGAGGAAAAGGCACTCCCAGGACATAAGCCTATGAAAGACAGGCTTACTCTTCTGATGTGTGCCAATGCTAGTGGCGATTGCAAAGTGAAGCCTTTATTGGTGTATCACTCAGAAACTCCCAGAGCATTCAGGCAAAAGAATATATTCAAGGCTAATTTGTGTGTGCTAGGGACTTTTTCTATGACTGGTTACACCATGCATTTGCCCCCAATGTGAAAAATTACCTAATTGAAAAGAAATTAGACCTTAAGTGCCTCCTGGTATTAGACAATACCCCTGGTCATACTACAGACTTGGCAGAGCGACTTTCTGGGGACATGAGCTTCATTAAGGTCAAGTTTTTGCCTCCTAATACCACTCCTCTCCTGCAGCCCATGGACCAGCAGGTCATTCCCAACTTCAAGAAACTGTACACAAAAGCTATGTTTCAAAAGTGCTTTGAAGTGACCACAGACACTCAACTGACTCTAAAAGTTTTGGAAGGAACACTTTAATATCCTCAATTGTGTAAACCTTATAGGTAAGGCTTGGGAGGGAGTGACTAAGAGGACCTTGAACTCTGCTTGGAAAAAACTGTGGCCAGAATGTGTAGACAAAAGAGATTTTGAAGAGTTTGAGGCTAACCTTGGGAATCCTATGCCAGTTGAGGAATCCATTGTGGCACCGGGGAAGTCCTTGGGGCTGGAGGTTAGTAGGGAGGATGTGGAAGAGTTGGTGGAGGACAATGACGAACTAACCACCGATGAGCTGCTAGATCATCTTCAACAGCAAGAGGCCACACCTGAGGAAACTGCTTCGGAGGAGGGGATAGAGAAATTGAAGAAGTTGCCTACTTCAAAGATTAAGGAAATGTGTGCAAAGTGGCTTGAAGTGCAAACCTTTTTTTGATGAAAATCACCCTGACACAGCTACTGCAAGCCGTGTTGGCAACCTGTACAATGACAATGTTGTGAACCATTTTATGAAAGTCATAAAGGAATGAGAGGTACAGGCCTCAATGGACAGACATGATGTGCGACAGAAGTCCAGTGACTCTCAAGCTGGTCCTAGTGGCATTAAAAGAAAAAGGGAAGTAACCCCGGAAAAGGACTTGCTACCTCAAGTCCTAATGGAAGGGGATTCCCCTTCTAAACAATAAGTTCGACACTCTCCCCTCCTCCCATCCAGTCAATCATCACCAGATCTTCATTAAAGGTAAGTGTCATGTATTCTATTGTTAGTAGAGTACAACAAACTGTGCATGTCTTCTTCAGTTTGTGTGCATTAAACTTAATATTTCATGTGGTAAAAGTTTTTTTTTTTCATACTTTTGGGTGTCTTGTAGGGATTAATTTGATTTCCATTATTTCTACTGGGGAAAATTGATTCGCTTTTTGATAATTTTGGTTTACGATGAGCTCTCAGGAACGGATTAATATCGCAAACCGGGGGTCCACTGTATATGCAATAACCATAAAATACTTGAAATTTTGGAAAGTTTCCAGACATAATAGATGAGCTCACAGAGAATGTAAACAAACCGGGTGAGGCGCAGTGACCATATTACAAAGTCAGGTAGGGGGAGCTGTATAGCAAGTTTAGGTCATAATTTGAAATGTCCATATTAGCAGAATGCCATTAAACCAAACACCGTAAAGAAGGGCCCTAATGTACAAAAATTTCTTGTGCAAATTTTTTTGTGATATACAGGTCTCCCTCAACATTCGCTTTTTCAACTTTCACGGGCTTCACACATTCGTAAATTCCTAACCGCCAAATTCCCAACCGCCAAATTCCCAGCCGCCAAATTCTCAGCCGCCAAATCATATTTAAGTTTCCCGCCACCCACAAGTCCCTACTACCCTCACTCCAACCCCCACAACTGGCAGCCAGCCCTCCCACCACTCAGTGTGGTGAGTGTTTTGTTTGTTCATTACTTGCTATTAAACTACAGTATAAATAATATCAACCCATTCATGACTGTATACTGGAATGGCTATTCGGACAGGTATTAGACGGTGACATCATATGTTTACTCTTGAACGTGGCGAAGAATCAAACATTTCTGCTACTGCTAATAATAATAATTGTACAAAAATACGAGGGTTGAAATTGTACAGAAATACGAGGGTTGAAGCAGTGGTCGAAGAAGTGGTTGAGGCATCGTCAGTCAGTGTGCCTTTGTTTATGCAGGAGTGAGCATTATTCTCCACAATCTTCCAAATATTTCACAATATTTCATTGTGTTTGGTGCTCGTAGATTGAGTGTGACTGCCACATAATTAACCATGGGCCCTAAGAAACTTGCTAGTGCCAGCCCTTTGGTAAAGAAATTGAGAAACACGATAGAATTGAAGAAAGAAATTGTACTAAAATACAAGCAGTGCACCGCAGTGGTTGAGGCACTGGTGGAGGCAGTGGTTGCGGCAGTGGTATTTAATAACATACACATTATTAAACCATAACAAGCATGTATTTAGTACAATATTTTATGACATTTTCATGTATTTTATGACTGTTCATGGTTCAACAAGTTAAGGCAGCAGTACTGTATTATATTTCCTTACAATATATTGGGGCACCAAACATTCACGACTTTCCAACATTCACGAGGCTCTTGACCCCTTAACCCTCGCGAATGTTGAGGGAGACCTGTATTTCCAATAATCAGTAATGTTGGGCTAGGTTTGGTCTGGTAGGGTTATGTCAGGTTAGGCATCATTTACTTTAGGTAAGGTAAGGTTAGACTAAGTTAACTTAAGTAACATTTGGTTAGGTTACATAACTTAACCAGAAAATAATGAGCTCGTTTTCCTTATTGTTCAAAAATAATAATTTGCAGAGAAAATGATTACATGTTCCATAATGTATACTGGTTGTATGAATTAAAAAGTGTAAAATATTCGCTGAATTACATTTAGAATCTGTTAGAAAAATAACTATTTTTATGCAAATGGTAAAAAAAAAATAATAATAATAATAATAACAATAATAATAATAATAATAATAATAATAATAATAATAATAATAATAATAATAATAATAATAATAATATCTTTATTTCAACAAGTACATGTACAAGGTATAGAGACATCAATAACATACTTCTATGTAGAAAGCCGCTTGTTATGCAGAGCATTTCAGGCAAATTACATCAATTTTGTCCCAGTATGCAACCCACACCCATCAACTAACACCCAGGTACCCATTTTACTGATGGGTGAACAGGGACAACAGGTGTATGGAAGCACACCCAATATTTCCACTCTTGACAGGAATCGAACCACAGACCCTCAGCTTGTGAAGTGAGAGCTTTGCCTACCAGGCCAAGGGTCACCTTAGCTAACAAAACCAGCCTAGGTTAATTTAACCTCTGCCATCAACTTAGTACATCTTTGTTTACAATGTCAGTGACATAATACAATACCAAGTGTTCACTGGCTGATATTTGCTGTACAAAAATAAATCAAGTATTATTTTTACATATACAATATTTCCAAAATTACAATTTGCACAAGAAATACTCATTGTGTTAATATTAACATAAGTAAAAACAAATTAAAGAATAGACTTAAAGGAAAATAATGGGATGTCTACTCATGTTAAAGACATTCTTTATATAAACCAGTTTAGAAAGAGCTAAATAAAATATACTGAATAAAGAATAATAATAACAATCTTTACTTACTACAAGTACATGAACAAGGTATACAGATCATAGTTAACATCAGTGACATACTACTATATAAAAAGCCGCTTGTTATGCAGAGCATTTCGAGCAAATTAGGTCAGTTTTGTCCCAGGATGCGACCCACACCAGTCCACTAACACACAACCTACTTGCTAGGTGAAGAGGACACCTAGTGTAAGGAAAAACTCCTAAAGTTTCTACCATCCCAAGGTCACAGGTCAACCTTATTCCTAATTTATCTTCCCGTGACCTGGCTGGCAAGGTTCTCACTTCACACTCTGAGAGTCCAGGTTCGATTCCCAGCGGGGTGGAAACTTAAACCTGTTGTCCAGCTCACCTAACAAGTAGGTACTTGGGTGTTAGTTGACTGGTGTGGGTGGCATCCTGGAGGACAACATTGAGGACCACAGTGTAAATAAAACAGACAGTTCCTCGATGATACACTGACTTTCTTGGGTTATCCTGGGTGGCTAACCCTCCAGGGTTAAAAATCCAAGCAAAATCTTAACTTTTTTTCGCACAGTTGAGTTACTTATTGTTTATTATGTAACATAAACCTTAAAACTTACTAACTTAAATCTGCTGCTGCCTGAGCACCTAACACCTGCTGCTGCTGCTTCACCACCTAACACCTGCTACTGCCTCACCACCTAACACCTGCTGCTGCCTCACCACCTAACATCTTCTGCTGCCTGAGTGCCTAACACCTGCTGCTGCTGCCTCACCACCTAACACCTACTGCAGCCTGAGCACCTAACACCTACTGCTGCCTGAGCACCTAACACCTGCTGCTGCCTGATCACCTAACACCTGCTGCCTCACCACCTAACACCTGCTGCTGCCTCACCACCTAACACCTGCTGCTGCTGCCTCACCACCTAACATCTACTGCTGCCTGAGCACCTAACACCTGCCACTGCCTCACCACCTAACACCTGCTGCTGCCTCATCACCTAACACCTACTGCTGCCTGAGAACCTAACACCTGCTGCTGCCTCACCACCTAACACCTGCTGCTGCCTCACCACCTAACACCTGCTGCTGCCTCACCACCTAACACCTGCTGCTGCCTGAGCACCTAACACCTACTGCTGCCTGAGCACCTAACACCTGCTGCTGCCTTACCACCTAACACCTGCTGCTGCTGCCTCACCACCTAACATCTACTGCTGCCTGAGCACCTAACACCTGCCACTGCCTCACCACCTAACACCTGCTGCTGCCTCACCACCTAACACCTACTGCTGCCTGAGCACCTAACACCTGCTGCTGCCTCACCACCTAACACCTGCTGCTGCCTCACCACCTAACACCTGCTGCTGCTGCCTCACAACCAAACACCTGCTGCTGCTGCTGCCTCACCACCTAACACCTGCTGCCTCACAACCTAACACCTGCTGCTGCTGCCTCACCACCTAACACCTGCTGCTGCCTCACCATCTAACACCTGCTACTGCGAGAACCTAACACCTGACAGTCAACACCTGAGCACCTAACACAGTCAACACCTGAGCAGCTAACACCTGACACATTCAACACCTGAGCAGCTAACACCTGACACCGTCAACACCTGAGCACCTAACACCTGACACATTCAACACCTGAGCAGCTAACACGGTCAACACCTGAGCAGCTAACACAGTCAACACCTTAGCAGCTAACACCTGACAGTCAACACCTGAGCAGCTAACACAGTCAACACCTGAGCAGCTTACACATAGTCAACACCTGAGCAGCTAACACAGTCAACACCTGAGCAGCTAACACATTCAACAGCTGAGCAGCTAACACAGTCAACAGCTGAGTAGGTAACACAGTCAACACCTGAGCAGGTAACACAATCAACAGCTGAGCAGGTAACACAGTCAACAGCTGAGCAGGTAACACAGTCAACAGCTGAGCAGGTAACACAGTCAACACCTGAGCAACTAGCACAGTCAACAAAAAGACAAAAGAATGCAGATGTAATATATACAGACTTTGCAAAAGCCTTCGACAAGTGTGACCATGGCGTAATAGCGCACAAAATGCGTGCTAAAGGAATAACAGGAAAAGTCGGTCGATGGATCTATAATTTCCTCACTAACAGAACACAGAGAGTAGTCGTCAACAGAGTAAAGTCCGAGGCAGCTACGGTGAAAAGCTCTGTTCCACAAGGCACAGTACTCGCTCCCATCTTGTTCCTCATCCTTATATCCGACATAGACAAGGATGTCAGCCACAGCACCGTGTCTTCCTTTGCAGATGACACCCGAATCTGCATGACAGTGTCTTCCATTGCAGACACTGCAAAGCTCCAGGCAGACATCAACCAAATCTTTCAGTGGGCTGCAGAAAACAATATGAAGTTCAACGATGAGAAATTTCAATTACTCAGATATGGTAAACATGAGGAAATTAAATCTTCATCAGAGTACAAAACAAATTCTGGCCACAAAATAGAGCGAAACACCAACGTCAAAGACCTGGGAGTGATCATGTCGGAGGATCTCACCTTCAAGGACCATAACATTGTATCAATCGCATCTGCTAGAAAAATGACAGGATGGATAATGAGAACCTTCAAAACTAGGGAGGCCAAGCCCATGATGACACTCTTCAGGTCACTTGTTCTATCTAGGCTGGAATATTGCTGCACACTAACAGCACCTTTCAAGGCAGGTGAAATTGCCGACCTAGAAAATGTACAGAGAACTTTCACGGCGCGCATAACGGAGATAAAACACCTCAATTATTGGGAGCGCTTGAGGTTCCTAAACCTGTATTCCCTGGAACGCAGGAGGGAGAGATACATGATTATATACACCTGGAAAATTCTAGAGGGACTAGTACCGAACTTGCACACGAAAATCACCCACTACGAAAGCAAAAGACTTGGCAGACGATGCACCATCCCCCCAATGAAAAGCAGGGGTGTCACTAGCACGTTAAAAGACCATACAATAAGTGTCAGGGGCCCGAGACTGTTCAACTGCCTCCCAGCACACATAAGGGGGATTACCAACAGACCCCTGGCAGTCTTCAAGCTGGCACTGGACAAGCACCTAAAGTCAGTTCCGGATCAGCCGGGCTGTGGCTCGTATGTTGGTTTGCGTGCAGCCAGCAGCAACAGCCTGGTTGATCAGGCTCTGATCCACCAGGAGGCCTGGTCTCAGACCGGGCCGCGGGGGCGTTGACCCCCGGAACTCTCTCCAGGTAGACTCTCCAGGTAGAACAGCTGAGTAGGTAACACAATCAACAGCTGAACAGCTAACAAAGTCAACAGCTGAGCAGGTAACACAGTCAACACCTGAGCAGGTAACACAGTCAACACCTGAGCAGGTAAGTCAACACCTGAGCAGGTAACAGTCAACACCTGAGCAGGTAAGTCAACACCTGAGCAGGTAACAGTCAACACCTGAGCAGGTAACACAGTCAACAGCTGAGCAGGTAACACAGTCAACACCTGAGCAGGTAACACAGTCAACACCTGAGCAGGTAACACAGTCAACACCTGAGCAGGTAACACAGTCAACAAGACACAGATATGATCATGTCTGGCGACTTAATACACTATATTTCATGGGTCAAACTCTCTCTATGTATCATCTAGCACATGAATGTTGTATTGTAATAAAGGTAGGTGTTACTCACCTGTTAGACACCACAGGTGTTACTCACCTGTGTTAGACACCACAGGTGTTACTCACCTGTGTTAGACACCACAAACACTGTTTATTGTTCACTTTATCACACTCACCCACCAACAACACAAGTTGTTGTTGTTGTTGTTTATAGGGCCACTGACAGTGTACGTCGTATTGAACCCTGACTTCCGGCAAGAACCCGCAGGTACTGACCAGGATCTCCTGAGGGTCTGGAGCGTCAAACCCTCTTCATTAAGAAGGAGAGGTAGGGTTAAATATTGCACCCCTAATATGCGCAAGGCCTCACGGAGAATAGTCTGTGCAGAGTGATAACGTGGGCACCACAGTAGGAAGTGTTCCACTGTCTCAGGCAAATTCATCAGTAAGTAAAATATGCCCAATGTTTCTACCCTTGCCGGGGATTGAACCACAGATTATATTAGAGTTTGACACCGAAGTGGTTAGTTTATTGTGCACCCCATATCCATCCTGTGGAAATTATTTAATTTCCGAAGCTATAGTGTCTAATAAGTGTTTAATGTGCTAGAGTGACCTCTAATGTGTATAATAATTATGAGACGTTAAATCGTCTTGTGAATGTTAATGTAATCAGTGATAATAACATTAAGTTAAGAGAATGCGGGATGTGAAATAGATCGCCCTGCTCCGAGTGAACGCGTGATTCTCGTACCCAGGATAGTGAAGCTTTATGGAATGACGACTTCTAAACCGGGACAAACCGACGGATACCTCGTCCTGCTGGAATAAGAACCGTGTCGGTGTAGCAGGACATCGAAATGAGATGGTGAATGGAGGAAATAAGGAGTATCAATCACCCACAGTTAAGTAACCCTTCTAGTTATAGCAGACTGATACTGGCCAGTTAGGTATGTTGTAATTGGATAGGTTATGGGTGATCCAGCTACATCAAGTGACCACCAGAGAATATCTGGTAAGTGGTGAGATTATGTACAAGTGTTTTTCTTTGATGGATATATCCATGTGTAACCTATCCCCCCCCTTCATTCAGTTAAACTAATATAATCCATACAGTCCACAATTAATCAGTAGCACCGTACTTGTGGGTGCTATCCAATCCATACTGGTCTCGGATAGATATGGATAAGATTGTGAGGTCGAAGGAACCACTTGCCGTGACCAGGGGTGGTTAAGTTTTCTCACATGTCTACACGGGGTGACTACGGTAAACAATATGGTTGTCTCCCAATGAGTTTACTGGTAAGCATGTAATGTTGAGGTACATAAAGGTATTCACCCTATAAAATTTTCCATATCTGCCCGCTGGTCCTTCCTGAACCGGATGCAATCGGTAAAAAATTAATTGAATTAATTACTTAATAATTAAGTGACTGATTGAAGGAAGTGGGTATAGGGTACACAAATTTAATCGGTCGTGTGGTGGAGGATAATTAGCCCAATCAATTACTAGCACATGGGTGGCTAGGATTTATACAAGAGTAAAGTGCAAGAATTACTCTCACAAGGTGTTTACTTAAGTTGTATAATTGGTGATTATTAATTCCCTAACCATGGCTGGGTCTGAGGAAGTTAGTGTGGCTGGCAAGTCCATGGATGCCAAAGCAAAGAAAGCGTCACTACAAGCTCGGAAGGGTCATGTTACTAAGTCATACAACAAGTGTATGGAGTTAATGAGACAAGAAACGGTAAACCCTGATGAATTAAAGCTACACCTAGATGCCTTAGAAAATAGATATGAGTCATATAGATTGTGGTATAAGGACTGTGAGAGCGATCTTCTGGTGAATTGTGCAGATGATGCTGAAAGGGAGCGGCTGCTGGATCAATATTATGAAGTGGAGGACAACATTGTGTCATGCAAAACTAAGGCTTTGGAGAAGGTAAAGGGTGTAAACAATGTTGTTGGTCAACCTAGTAAGGAAAATCAGAGGTGTCTACCAAAACTCCCAGAATTATGCATGCCTGTGTTTAATCCGGGAGAAAACTGGGAGGAGTTTTGGTCTATCTTTAAAGCAGTCGTACATGATAGGAGTGATCTTGCAAGTGTTACCAAATTATGCTATTTAAAGGGACAAGTAAGGGGAGATGCGCATGTTCTCATACAAGCATTCCCAAATGTAGATGACTCCTATAGTGAGGCAGTTGACTTGTTGGAGGTCACTTACGGTAACTTGGAGCAAAGTAGGCTGGATCTAGTAGCTAATTTGGCTAGTTTGAAGACTCCAGATCACAACCGCAACAGCTTACAGCAATTTAGGATCAAACTAGAAAGCACTCTTAAGACCTTGAGTAATAAATATGATCTGGAGGGAGCAGAGTGGTTGTTGAGTGCCTTGATTCAGAATAAATTGAACCACAAGACAGTAGAGTGGCTATCTAACAGATATCACAAGGGTTACTTCGGGTTGGAAGAAATAAGAGTGGGCCTGCAGGAGCTAATTGTCCAACTGCAGACCAGCCAACCCATTACCTCTAGGAATACCACGTCTACAGACCCCAGTGCACCTGTCAAGTTCCACAAAGGGAAACTTTATCCTAATATCAATAATCATAAGTCACCTACTAAACGGGGTTACGTAGGCACATATCAAGTGACAGGGGCCAGTAATAGTGGTTCTCCACATCAAAGCAAGAGGAGGAAGTACCACAATAAGGGTAGCCCAGTTGATAAGAGGTCAGGCAAAGAAAGGAGAGATTGTATCTTCTGCAACGGTACTCATTTCTCTAAGAACTGTAATGCCTATAATTCATGGGATGTTAAAGTGGAAAGATTGGAAGAGCTTGCTAGATGTATCAGGTGTCTAGGAAATCATAATGTAAGGGATTGCCGTGCTAACTTGCACTATTGTTATCAGTGTAACAAGGGAAGACACCACATAGCTATGTGTAAGGGCGGATCTAATCGTAATGATGGTAACAATAGTACTGATAGTGATAATAACCCGGACACAACAGTAGCCAACGTAAAGATTGCAGCTAATGTCGGTAATGATGGCCTAGCTGAGGTAGCTTTACCTGTGTTGGATGTGGTGATTAATGATAAACGGCATAAATCCAAAACTGTAACAGCATTACTGGATCAGGGATCACAACGTACCTTCATAAAACGTAATTGCCTTAATGGGATGAAGGTACAAATGGGAGATCCTGCTATACTCAAGCTATCTGGCTTTCTCTCGAATAAGAAGGCCCAGTCATACGACACTGTTTATGTAACTGTCAGGCTGGGCAATGAGAGAAAACGTATTAATGCCGTAATTGTGGATAGGCTCCCAGAGAAAATATCTACAATAGGGCTTGGTAGCGCTACTGAAAGGCTTTCAAGTAAGGAAAATTTGGCACCTTCTGGTATAAATAATGATTCTGTGGGGCCAATAGATATTTTGATAGGTAGTGACCATTATGCCACCTTTGTAAAGGGTATGACAAAGAAATGCGGAGTCACCCTTCTAAGGACCGCAGGAGGTCACGTGATGTATGGCAGGCTTCCTCGTACTGATAATGAATGACTGGAGGAAGCCATAAATACAGTTACGGTGTGTCTTACTCATGAAGTATCACCCCAGTATAAATATACTTCAATAGAGGATGAAGTTGAACCTGTGTATAAATTATGGGAATTGGACAGCATAGGGATCAATGTAAATGAAGAAAGTCCAGATGATTCCTTTACTCAAGAACAATACCAGAAGGATGTTAAATTTGAATCTGGACAATACTGGGTGAGACTTCCGTGGAAGCTGAACCATCCAGACCTACCAACTAATTACCGGATGGCGTATGGACAATTAAAGGCTCAGCTCCACGAACTGAGCAAGACACCAGAACTGTTGACTGCTTACGATGATATAATTAATGAGCAGTTAAATAATAAATTCATAGAGGAGGTACCTCCCGAGCAAGCCCAGATTTATGGTCACTATTTGCCACATCACGGAGTGAAGAAGGATTCTAAGACCACTCCTCTGAGGATTGTGTTTAATTGTAGTGCCAGGAGTAACAAAAATGTACCTAGTTTGAATGACTGTTTGATGACAGGTCCGTCGTTGACGGAAAAACTGGGAGACATATTATTAAACTTCAGGGTTAAGAATTATGCCTTTACGGCGGACATAAGTAAAGCTTTCCTGAGAGTGGGTCTGCAGGAGGCTGACCGGGATTGCACTAGGTTCTTATGGCCCGAGAATCCTAGTGACCCACTTAGTCCCCTGAAGACTTTTCGCTTCAGGAGTGTATTGTTTGGTGCTACCTCCAGTCCGTTCCTACTCCAGGCAACGATAAATGCACACCTTAAGCGTACGGGTGGTCCACTGAGTGGAGTAATGGGTAAACAATTTTATGTGGACAATTTCCTGGGGGTGACGTCTACTGAAGAGGAACTAATGAGCATATATGAAGGGGCTAATGAAATAATGCAAGGTGCAAATATGCCCCTGAGGGAATGGAACAGTAATTCGTCCAGTTTAAGGGCTCAAATAAATAAAGACAACCCTGGAGTTGAAGTGTCTAAATATAGTAATGTGCTGGGACTGACTTGGGACACAGAGAGAGACTTGTTATCGTTAAAGTCTAATAACTACAGCATGCCCAATAAATTAACCAAGAGAGTCTTACTTGCGGAAGTTTCAAAATGCTTCGATCCACTAGGCTTAGTGTCCCCACTTACCATAAGAGGAAAATTGTTGATACAAGAAGCATGGAAGCTTAAGTGTGCTTGGGATGAAACCCTACCTGAGGAATTTGTTGAAAGGTGGGAAGAACTAATAGGTGAATATGTAAAATTACCAATGTTGGAGTTCCCACGTAATGTGGCCAGTCAAGATGGAGAAAATGTACTCCACATTTTTTGCGATGCTTCGAAATTAGCATATGGAGCAGTCGCTTACCTTCAATGTAATAGTGCCATTTCTCTTGTTATGTCTAAGGCTAAGGTGGCTCCAATCAAATCACGTACCTTACCTCAGTTGGAATTAACGGCCATTTATGTAGGTGTCAAATTAGCCAATTATATAAGAAATAAATTGCGAGAGATAAATATCAGCGACACCGTAATTTGGTCTGATAACGAGGTATCCTTACAATGGATTCGTAATGGTAACAGTAAGATTGTGTATGTACAAAACAGAGTCGCTGAAATCAATCAAATGCAGGAGAAATATAACAGTTTGGGTCAGCATATGTTAACCTTTAATCACATTCCTGGTGACGAGAATCCAGCTGACTTCTTGTCTCGAGGCTTGACTTATGAAAAATTTGTGAGTGCTTTATCGTGGTTTAAAGGGCCAAGTTGGCTGGTGGACAAAATTAACTGGCCGGTGCAAAAGGCACATATTGCTCCTGTCGAAATTACGGTGAGCACCGCTCCAATCAGTAGTCCCTCCTTAGCCATTGATATGAATAGGTATTCTTCCTTACCTAAGCTGATTAGCGTGACAAAGTTAGTGTTTAAATTTATAAGTAAGATGAATATCTCATATAATTTTCCCCATCCCCTGAAATACTGGCTACAGAGGGTACAAGAAGAAACCTACAGGGATGAGATTAAATTAATGATGGACGGAAAAATTGTGAAAGGCTCAATAATAGAAAAGCTGGGGCTGTATTTAGAGGATGATGTAATTAGGTGCAGAGGCAGGTTACAAAATGCTGAATTGGGGGAATATGCTAAGCACCCTATCTTGCTGCCCAAAACTCATCACCTGACAACCTTGATTGTCTTTAATGCCCATAATAACGTGATGCACGGTGGGGTACAGGATACCTTAAACTGTATTCGGGAAACCTTCTGGATTCCACAAGGACGGCAAAGTGTAAAAAGGGTTATCAAGTCGTGTGTAATATGTCGCCGGGTGGATGCCAGAACCTACATGTACCCAGGTCCTCCACCATTGCCCAAGGAACGCGTGCAGTTGGTAAAACCATTTGATGTGACCGGAGTGGACTATAGTGGGCCAATCATTTTAACAGGTACTTCAGATGGTGTCCCCTTGAAGGTGTATGTATGTCTATTTACTTGTACAGCTACTAGGGCTGTTCATCTAGAAGTGGCTCAGGACTTGTCTGCAGAACAGTTCATACAGCTGTTCCGGAAATTTGCAGCTAGGAGATCCTGTCCAAGATTGATGATCTCAGATAATGCCACCAATTTTGTAGCGGGTGCTCAACACTTGATGGAATTAAATAAGAGTGATGATGTACAGTCTTTGTTGACCCAGCGAGGGTGTGTCTGGAAATTTATTACTCCCAGAGCCCCTTGGCAGGGAGGACTGTACGAAAGAATGATAGGTACAGTGAAAAGATGTCTTCGTAAGGTGCTACACAGGAAGAGAATTAATTTGGAGGAATTCCGTGCAGTGTTGGTGGAGGCAGAGAATCGGGTAAACAATCGCCCTCTGTCATACATGAGCGACACTCCTGACGCGGAGATCCTGACTCCCTCTCACCTAATATGCGGACGAAGGTTAGAAGCTGCACCTATCTATAGAGATAATCCCGAGGGAAGTGATGAGGATTACAATAACGTGACCGTGTTGAGTGATAAGTTCAAGATATTAAATAAGGTAATTACTCATTGGTCCGATGTGTGGCATAAAGAATATCTTCTTACACTACGTGAACACTTTTATGGTGCGCCAGAGGCAGTAAACCGACAGAACATTCAACCAGGTGACATTGTGTTAATTGATACTGAACAACATCGAACATTGTGGCCTCTGGGCAAGGTAGTTACATTATACCCAGATGCACAAGGTGTTGTCAGAAACGTCAAAGTGTTGTGTCGTGGTCAGGAAAGTTTGCGTACCATTAATAAATTAATTCCCTTAGAATTAAATGATGTTCAATCCAGTGCAGATGGAAATCTAAGGGAAAGTGAAATGAGTGATATTGAAGATACTGACCGAGTAATGCAAGAAGAAATTGTAGTAAGACCCACTAGGAAAACAGCAGCGCAATCTAGAGAGGGCTGAAATCGTCTCCTGGAGGAAGACGCAATTTAAGTCGTCTAACAACGACTTCCGCCCGGCCGCAGTGTGGAAATTATTTAATTTCCGAAGCTATAGTGCCTAATAAGTGTTTAATGTGTTGATTTGTGTCAAAATGTATTTGTATTTTGAATGGAACCAACTGGGTTCCCGCTGCGCCTGTGCAGATGTGCGGGGGTATAGGTCGAACGGGGGCACGGGGGGGCGGCAGTGTTTTGAATGTAGTGAGGAGGCTGGGAAAACATTGGATCAGGAAATTGGCGTTCACGGCGGCCTAAGGATTAATATGGGCCTCACTTCATAATAGGAAGTGTCGTAACTGTTCCTGGTGAAGAGTGAGGGAACGTGATTTATGGGACCACCGTAAAAAGGTGGTAAAATTAGTGAATAATGGTTCGACCGGGTGTGACTGGTGCGCGGCCATGGTGTGTGTCCAGGGGAAATACCCGTGAGTTAATCCTCACTCATCGGCCTCAGATCTTAATGGAGTGACCTCTAATGTGTATAATAATTATGAGACATTAAATCGTCTTGTGAATGTTAATGTAATCAGTGATAATAACATTGAGTTAAGAGAATGCGGGATGTGAAATAGATCACCCAGCTCTGAGTGAACGCATGATTCTCGTACCGAGGATAGTGAAGCTTTATGGAATGACGACTTCTAAACCGGGACAAACCGACGGATCCCACGTCCTGCTGGAATAAGAACCGTGTCGGTGTAGCAGGACATCGAAATGAGATGATGAATGGAGGAAATAAGGAGTATCAATCACCCACAGTTAAGTAACCTTTCTAGTTATAGCAGACTGATGCTGGCCAGTTAGGTATGTTGTAATTGGATAGGTTATGAGTGATCCAGCTACATCAAGTGACCACCAGAGAACATCTGGTAAGTGGTGGGATTATGTACAAATGTTTTTCCCTGATGGATGTATCCATGTGTATCCTACCCCCCCCATCCTGTGGACGGTAGTGCAAGAACATATGGATGCACAAAAGGCCTAGGAACTATGCCCCGAAGGGTTAACAGGAATACATATGGATTTTTATCTACATGTCTATAGTTCACTTATCATGTTACAAGCAAATTTATTAAATTTGCTTAGTGTGTCTGGTATCTTATTTTCATTAATAAGATACCTTGACATGTCACATAGGTTATTATATTGTCTGTCTCTGTATTCCTCAATAAGTGGACAATTAAGCACATAGTGTTCAAGAGAGTGACCATATGCCTGATCACATAATTTACATATAGTTTGATCATCATGTGTGTGTCTCCCAAACTGCCAGAAGTACTTGTAACTAAGCCTAAGCCTGGCCACTACAACATCAGTCAGTCTGTTCACATTGTACGTTTCTCCATAAACATACTTATCTACGTTCATGTTATCATAGTGGGTTATAGATTTAGAGCTCGGCGGCATTGGTGGAGTGTGGACGTTTTCTTCCGAAGGTTCCTCAGTTATTTATTGGTGGTGTAGGCCTTGTTTAGGCTCTGCTTCACCGTCCTTCTTTTCTTGTGTGCTTGCATTGTCACTGTTTTCTCCATCAGGCAGTGTTGTTTGGCCCATTTATGGGTGGTTCGACTGAGATGTTGTTCGCCCCCATAGGGAGAGATATCCCTCCTGTCTCTACTCAGTTGACAACTGTTTCACTACCGCCGGACCAAGATATGGCTAGTGTTGGAACTTATTCGGTCCGAGAAGTCCCAACGGGGAAAACACACAGTTCGAGGGCCCTTACACCCACCCAAAAACAAAAACAGACTCTCTCGGATTGGCGTAGGTGGATGGGAAGTACTACTTAATTTATAGATTTACCCTTCAGGGAAGAAGTAGGTAGTTTATACTGTAAGTACACTAATAATAGGATTATTGGGGCAACTGTAGATAATAATAATGTAGACCTAAGACCTTAACATAGGTAGTAATAGGCCGATAATGTAGGCAAACACTAGGTTAAGTTAGCTAGGGAGAACTGGCAGCCCAAGTTTGAACGATGAGGCGCGAGTCTCGAAGACACCAGATCTTTCTTATATGACCAGACACCTTCTGGACAACATGTGCTGTGATCAGCAGATGGCACCCCCCACGTGTCTTCACATATGAGACCTGGGGAAATCTGGTGGAGGCACTTCGATATACTGTAGATGACCTCCTCCATCAGGCCGATACAGTAAGACAAGACCTCCACTTTTTCTTAGGATTTCTGGCCAGTGTCTGGGGAAAATTGCGAGTGAGTTGAGCTGTGGCTTTTGTGCAGCCGGCAGTTCATGACCAGTACGTGATTTTGTCTCTTGTCTACCTAGAAGCTAGTGTCCGTTTCTGCGTAGTTATACTAGGGGATACACACTCTCTTGGATACAGGAATTTCTGAGGTACCAGCAGGTCACTAATATCAACTGAATATTGCAGGAATTAAGGCTTCCGGTTGCACGTGGTTTCTGAGGGGAAGTCCAAAGGGGCTAAGCTTAGGAAGGTTGAAAATCAGGATATATGCTGCAACACCAAGTAAGTTAGTCCTTTAAGCGTGCATGCAGGCAAGATTTCTTGCAACATCAGTCATTTATGAAAATCTGTCCTATAAGCCACTTGTGAGGCTGAGGTACCCACCTCAGAGCTCAGTGTCAACAGAGCTTGCCAGGGTAGGCGACTCACTTGGAGGCAGTCTAGACAAATCTTCACAGCTAGTGTGCCCCCTATTGTGATAAACCAACGGGCCCTTGAGGTTGATTACAGTGTCAGGCCTCTGTCTAGCCCAAAATGCCAACCCACCACTTGTGCAGACTATGCTCCTTCTCCTCACATTACTCCAGACGTGATGGTGGTTCTTGTGCATCCTAAGGATGGCGGTGCACCCTTCACCAATCCACGGGACGTCACCAACGCCATCAGTGGATCTCCTTTTGGAAAGGCTTGCATAGATGGGGGCGTCCAACAACTCGGTAGGGGTGCAGCCCTAAAGCTCCAGCTCCATCGTAAGTCTTTTCTGGCTAGAAATTGGCCACTAAATGCCAGTCATGTCCTGGGTAGGTGGAATGTTGTCTGCTGGGATGTCTGCTCCTCAATCCTCGCAGCCGGTTGTTGTTATGGCAGAATTGTACACAAATAACCCGCACATAGAAGAGAGGAGCTTACGACGACGTTTCGGTCCGACTTGGACTATTTACAGAGTCACACTAACCCGAAGTGGAGCAGTACGGCTATACATAGGCAGGAAGAGGTAGTGGTGGTAGTAGTAGTAGTAGCACTGGTAGTGGTAGTAGTGGGGAAGTAAGGAGGAGGAGCCAGTCAAATACAAAGAAAGGGGAGCACTGCAAGGGAACTAGGTGCCCTCTGAGGGAGAGCAAGTGCACTAGGTGGGGGGAAGGTTAAGTGATGAAATAAATAATGAAGAAACAGAAATACGTGACAGAAGAAAGAAAAACAGAAAATAAAAAAAGAAGAAAGGGGAAGAGGGTGAAGAAGAAAAAATGAGGAATCAGGTTAAGTCACGGGTGTTCTGAAGTTTGGAGCATTTTACAGTGTAGTGGGAGAGGAAGGCATCTACAGAGACGAACTCAGGATTAAGATTCATACAAGGAAAGTTGTGTATTAGAGAGGATTCAACTAGACAGCGCCTGTTAGAGTTGGAAGCAGGGAAGACAGTTTTAGTGGAAGACCAGTCAATAGGAAGGCTGTGATCTCTGATGTGACAGAACAGAGCATTGTTAGTGTCGGCAAGCCTAACACTATTTTTGTGCTCCCTAAGTCTGTCAGAAAGAGATCGACCAGTTTCTCCAAAGTATTGAAGAGGACAGGAGGAGCAAGAAATAGAGTAGACACCAGGAACATCTGTTGAGGGAGGAGAGGTATGAAAGAGATTAGTACGAATAGTGTTAGTCTGGCGGAAAGTAAGCTTGATGCCTAAGGGATGGAGGGAATTGTTGAGATTAGAGAGACCGGAAATGTAGGGAAGGCAGAGGACAGAAGTGTTCCCAGGAGTAGAGAGTCTGGGAGAGAAGAAATTACGTTTAGCACGTGAGAAGGCAGAGTCTATGAAATGGGAAGGGTAGCCAAGACGGGAAAACGAATTATGAAGAGTGGAAATTTCTGCTGGAAGGAACTGAGGATCACAGATGCGGAGGGCACAGAGAAAGAGGGAGATAAGAACACTTTTCTTGACAGGGGAATCATGATAGGAAAAGTAGTAGTAAATGTAGATGCCACTGTGCATAGGTTTTCGGTAAATGGAAAAGGAAAAACCTGTATCTGAGCAGTGGACATGGACATCAAGGAAAGGAAGCAAGGAATTAGATTCCCATTCAGCTTTAAACTTAATGGAAGGGGCAAGATTATTAAGAGCTTCAAGAAAAGGTTGGAAGAGACTGGAGTCATGAGGCCACAGAGCAAAGATGTCATCCACATAGCGGAGCCAGAGTGAACGTCGCACATCGATGGTAGGAAGAAGAACAGTCTTGAAGTATTCCATGTAAAGATTAGCAAGGACAGGAGAGAGAGCGGAGAGCCCATAGCGACACCGAAGGTTTGAGAATAATATTTCCCTTGGAAGGAAAAGGAATTAGAGTCCACACAGAGGCGGATAAGATCAAGAAAGACTTCAATAGGTATAGGGAGATGTAGAAACCCTTCAAGGGCCTTCTCTCTAAAGAAATAAAGGGTATCATTAAGAGGGACATTAGTGAAGAGGGACTCAACGTCAAGACTAAGTATCTTACAGGTTGGGAGAGAGCTAACCCGTTCAATGAAGTCTTGAGAGTGACGGAGGTGGGCAGGAGAAAAAGTACCTAGAAAGGGAGTGAGAGTTGTTAACCTCTTGTTTAATGTTAACCTCTTGTTTAATGTGATATATGTCAGAATTCTAATTTTATGCTCAATATTACCTACTTTGTCTCTCTGTCTCTCTCTCTGTCTCTCTCTCTCTCTGTCTGTCTCTCTCTCTCTTTTCATCTTTGTAATTTGTGATAAGGTGTAAGACCTCGCCTGTACCATCCATTATATCATTATATGTACCATATTATTAACACACGTACAAGAAGTCTCTGAATGTATTTTTAGTAAGGTGTGTATCGTATTAGGTAGTAGTAATCTGGGTTAAGTATAATTGGAAGTGTTCATTGAACTTGAACACTTGTGTCTTATGATCTATTTTAGACTTCTGACTTTATAGTAAATATTTACTCTTTCATAAGCTATAAGGGGAAGATAAGCGAGGAATTCTTGTGTTATGAGTCTTACACGAGATGTCATCACTGGCAAACATGGCAACTGTCATAGAGGAACCTATTTTAGCAGGTGATGGAAATGATGATAGCTTCCAAACCTTTAAAAGTAAACAAAAGAGAAAAAGTGAGAAAGGGCTAGAGCGTCGACCTAGTCAGACTCACTTGGCTCGTACACAATGTGAAACTAAACGTCCTTGGTGCACAGAGGCTGCAAGAAGTCTTTCTTCAAAGGAAGAATGAGTTAAGCTGAACTTCCCTGACAACACCCTGCTGCCTGCTAAGTGTGCATGGCTAATGGAAGCTGTACAGAAGCATCCTAACTCAAGGATCCAATTTAGGAAAAACACACACAACTTTGTGTTTGTGGAACAGGATGAAGAACTGATCAATGATCTACTTAGTACACCTTATGGGGGTATTAAGCTGCTCCGACCTCCATCAGACACTCACCACTTTAAAAAATGGGTCAGTATCATAATCTTTGGATACCCTCTCTACATGGACCCATCCCATCTGACTCTCAGTGAGCATATCATCAAGCCTAAAAGACTTAAAGGAAAATCCCAAATTATTGCCAGTTGGGTAGGTCCTGTGCCCCTCCCCCGAAATATCTGGGTGCATGGTTTACGTTTCCTAAACATCGAAGTGTACCTACCCCCTAAACGTAGGTGTTACAAATGCCAGCGCTATGGCCATGTTGCAATAGACTGTGGAATACTACATTCTTGGTGTGGTAAGTGTGCTGGGAAACATTCCACTAGAGAATGCACAGTAGGCCTTGACAGCCAAAAATTTAAGTGTATTAACTGTAAAGAAGTTGGGGTTACAGTTTCCCACAAGGACTGCAGTCAGAACCCAAACAACCTTCGATGTAAACCTGATAACAGTCCTTTAATGGTAACTGAGAATGAGGCCATCCAGTCTACCACAGCCAGATCTGAGACTGAACCTCTGCAAAGTGTGCAAGAACCCCACCTCACTGCAAAGGATTCTGGTGATACCAGAATGCCATCACACACACCAGCTGTGGAGGAGCTAGCCATCCCTGCTAGCACATGTGGAACTACTGGTATGCCAATACTGATACCTATTGCTACACCTGAATATGAGGATGAGTTTGTCATTTTCCCCAATACACACAACTACAACAGTCAGACGGACACCACACAGGTAACCCCCCTGGAAATTGGAGATGAGTCAGATGCACAGGACCTACCTGCAATGAATGATGAAACAGACTTGCCACAGGCACCATAAGAGAACACTAATGTAACCATGGTACCCGTTAAGGTGATAGGTGTTAAAGAAAGCACTAACTCAGAAGTGCCATCCTCAGGAGAGGCATTGGATTCGCCTGACCTTCCTCATATTATAACAAATTTCCAGAAAAAAATTGAGCATCTTGAACAGATCCTGACAAGTTTAATAAATATATGTAATCAGGATGATGCTCTTGAGCATGGTGATGATGTCAAAAGTGCAGCAATCTCCGTTCAGCTTCCAGCAATTTGTAAGAAAGAAGCCCATGACTCTTGCCTTCAAAACTTGCCTTTTAACTGGCTGTCAAGATGCCGAAAAATGCTTAAAAAAAAGGTCCTGAAGATAAAGACGTACAAACTATGCTATTTGCTCTTAAGTATCTGCACACTGTAGTCAAAGCATAATAGTTTTACCATCTTATGAGCAAGAGATTGTAATAACTCACTACAATGGATACATTACAAATCTTTTCATGGAACATTGCTTCCATCAGGAAGCGGTTGCCTGACTTACATCATATTAGTGCAACCAAGAATATTGATGTCATCTGTTTGCAGGAATGTAGATTGAAAGATGGAGCACCTCCACCAAACTTGCCTGGATATGCAGCATATAACCTAAGGTCAACCAACTGTTGTGTGATGTATGTCAGAAAGAACTTGCCACATTCACTCCTTTCCTTGCAGAGTCGAGTTAACATGCAGTATCATGGTGTCAAAGTATATGCAGGCGATTTTTCCATAAACATTTTTAATCTCTATGCCCCAGCGAACCAGCTTCGACCTGATGCTTTACTAGATCGCATCAATAGTGAACCTACCATCATTCTTGGAGATTTTAATGCCAGACATAAGAATATTGGTGGGTCTATAACTAACACAAATGGAACTAAACTAGTGAAATTGCTAAATGAGCATGATAATGTTCGAATTGTGGTCACTACTGAGCCTACTCACATATACGGTGGCATACTAGATCTGTGTCTTGGATTTAATACATCATATACGATGCATGACTCTGTCATAGTTGATGATCTTCTATCTGATCACTTCCCAAGACTAACAACTGTCAATCTTGATCACATCTCCAGCAATCAAGGAGCTAAATACGGAAGGAGGAAACTTATTCTCAAACCAGAACACAGAGACAACTTTATTAACCACTTGGATCAATGGTATAAGAATTACGAGCCCATTGGCACACAAAAATTTAATGATGATTTAATTTCCACTATTGAGAGTGTTCTCACAGATCAAGTGGGCAGGAATAGGAAACAAAGACCCTCCACTATAAATAACAATAAAAACCAATGTAAATACTATAATGATCAACAGCTACGCAATCTAACACATGCAGCTAGGAGGATTGGTAAAGCATACCGTGAATGTAGAACCCCAGACCTGCTCAGAACGTTCCAAGCTGCACTAACAAATGTAAGGAATAGAAAGGAAGAACTTAGGCAACAGGAATGGGAACAGTTTGTTAGTGGATTAAATAGGTCCACCCCTTTGAGTTTGGCTTGGAAATGTATAAATAAAATAACCAGGAAAAACACTGGCAATGTTGCTCATCCCTTTCCTCTTGAAAAAGCAAATGACCTCATAAATGACTGTCCAAAACATCCAGGCATGAAAACCTTCCATCTCATACTAGAAAAAATTTAGAGAGTACTTCTGAAGAAATGTTGAAACTGATTAATTTTATGAGCCAAAATATTGATGAGAGTGATTGCCTCTTTACCGAGTATGAATTAGATAATGCATTAACCAGAGGTCGATCAACTGCTATAAGTTAGACAGTCCTCGATGCCGCACTGACTTTCTTGGGTTATCCTGGGTGGCTAACCCTCCGGGGTTAAAAATCCGAACGAAATCTTATCTCTTATCTTATCTTAACTGCTCCTGGAGAGGATGGTATAACCTATGATATTCTCAGAACTCTAAGGCACGTGCCTGATAACCCTTTGTTGGCACTGTATAATCTCAGTTACATTGAGGGCGTTCTTCCTACTTCCTGGACCAATAGTCTCATTGTGCCTATCCCTAAGCCCCAACAGCCTGATACATTTAGGCCGATCTCCTTAACTAGTTGTCTTTGTAAAACTTTTGAAAGAATGATGCTTAACAGACTGTACTACAGAATCAGACATCAACTTTCCCCCTACCTCTATGGGTTCATGAAAGGTAAAAGTGTGCAGAACTGTATTTCCACCTTTCTCACTCCACACACCTCTACTAGTTTTACCACTTTTCTTGATCTAAAATCTGCATTTGATATTGCGAACAGAACCGTTACACTACATGAACTAGCCAAAATGAATATTGGTGGTAGCTTACTCTGCTGGATAATAGGATACCTGTCAAATAGAGTATCCTCTGTCCTTTACCAAGGCTTCAGAAGTGATTCTAAAGAAATGTCTTTAGGTACACCGCAGGGAGGAGTTCTTAGTCCCATGCTATTTAATATTCTGATTAATGCTCTCCTAAATGCTCTACCTGCCTCACCTAAACATATAGCTATAAGCTGTGCTGATGATATCATGATCCATACAACAGGGCATAAGAAGATGAATACCATTCTTAATGAAGTTCAAGCAATTTGTAATCGACTAGGCCTCATAATATCTTCCTCTAAAACAAAGATATTAACAAGCAAACGACATCTCTCACCCATCTATTTGCAGGGTGAAATCATTAGCTACTTAAAACTTACAGATATCTTGGTGTAGATGTACCCTTTAACAAATCCACTATACCACAACTAAACAAGAAATGCAAAGCTAGGCTAAATGCTCTCAAAGCTGTTGCTGGCTGCAATCCCAACTATGGTGCTAATGTGAGAATCGTGAGAATGATGTACATTGCCTATGTTAAGTCCTTAATTGATTATGCTGCTCCCATGTTGATATTAGCTAGAGAAAGTTCTCTCCGACCCTTGGAGTTAATGCAAAATGAAGCTCTCAGGATTATTCTTGGCTGTCCTAGATCTACAAAAGTTCTTAAGATGAGGACGGAGCTTGGTATTTCTAGTATCAGTGATAGGATTGTTGAAATTAACACTGTACTCGATATTAGAATGTTGAGAAACGAACCAGACACTGTCACAGTGAATCTTACCAAGTGTCTAGAGGTAAATACACACAGATCTAAATGGATTGTGAAAACGTGCAATTGCATTAAGTTTTATAACCTGCATGAACTGCATCACTGTAGGCAACAAGAGCATTTCACCCCTCCATGGAAGATGTGTTCATTTAATATCACATACCTACAAGTCCCTCCCAAGAAGCTTATTGCTAGTAATCCCTTCCTTAAATCTCTTGTTAGAGCAACTGCTCAAGAAGAAATTTCTCACCTAGCTGGTAGTAATAAGTTATCACAAGTTATATACACTGATGGATCTAAACAGGAGTCTTCTGGCAGGGCTGCATCTGCACTTGTTGCCACCTCCCTAGTTAAGAACGATAATAAATTTGTTGAGTTAAGCATAAGAATTAACAACTGGGCGTCTACACTGCAAACTGAATTGTTTGCAATCCTAATGGCGCTAAAGCTAACCTATGACACTGAGCTTGACTCTATCATCATTACTGATTCTATGTCATCATTGAAGGCTCTTGACTCATATAATGACTCCAACAACATGCTCATTGGAGAAGCCAGGTATAGATACTCAAAAATTAGGGACAAAGGAATTAATGTACGATTGCTATGGATCCCATCACACATTGGATTACTCCATCATGATAAAGTTGATATGTTAGCCAAGAAGAGTATCCAGAAGGAGAATGTAGAATATAACTTTGGTATAACTGTGTCTAGCATTAGGAATAATATTAGGAGAGAAGCAAATAATGAAAATGATTGTTATAGGAATGCAGTTAGAAGCCTGAGTAGATCTGTAACCCACTATGATAACATGAACATAGATAAGTATGTTTATGGAGCAACTTGCAATGTGAAAAGACTGACTGATGTTGTAGTGGCCAGGCTTAGGCTTGGTTACAAGTACTTCTGGCAGTTTGGGAGACACACAGATGATGATCAAACTA
Source organism: Cherax quadricarinatus (assembly GCF_038502225.1). Taxonomy (NCBI): domain Eukaryota; kingdom Metazoa; phylum Arthropoda; class Malacostraca; order Decapoda; family Parastacidae; genus Cherax; species Cherax quadricarinatus. The sequence goes on from NC_091385.1 coordinate 12,422,564, forward strand.
AATGTAAATTATGTGATCAGGCATATGGTCACTCTCTTGAACACTATGTGCTTAATTGTCTACTTATTGAGGAATACAGAGACAGACAGTATAATAACCTATGTGACATGTCAAGATATCTTATTAATGAAAATAAGATACCAGATATACTAAGCAAATTTCCTAAATTTGCTTGCAACAGATAAGTGAACTGTAGATATGTAGATATAAATCCATATGTATTCCTGTTAACCCTTTGGGGCCTAGTTCCTAGGCCTTTTGTGTATCCATATGCTCTCGCGCTACCATCCACAGGATGGATATGGGGTGCACAATAAACTAGCCACTTCGGTGGCAAAATCTAAAATCTAATCCAGTCATTCCTGGAGTGGAACCACAGTCGATGGCCTCCACTCCAAACCAACAGATACAGATACTAATGCAGGAAAAAAAGTCCCCCCCACTACCAACAATACCACCAGTCCGATAACATTCTTCTTTGCAAATATACAGGGTCTAAAGCCAGCAACGAACAACAAAATACCTTTCATCCATGGACTGTTTGCCGAGGCAAATGCAATGTTCACCGCATTCACAGAGACCCACATAAAGGATCACTTGGACAACGAAATATGGATCCCAGGTTACAACCTATACAGATGCGACAGAGTGAACAGGCAAAAGGAGGGGGGTTGGCCTGTACATTACAGAGTCACTTGTTTGCACAGAACTGCTTAATGCCTCAAATGATGTAGTAGAAGTTTTAGCAGTAAAGATCGAGAACCAAAACCTAGTCATTGTGGTAGTCTACAAGCTTCTGGATGCAACGTCCCAGCAATTCCAGGAACAGCTGTTAAAAATTGACCACTGTCTGGAAAATCTTCCAGCTCCTGCCCCCAACATCTTGTTCCTTGGGGATTTCAACTTAAGGCATTTAAAATGGAGGAATATAGCAAATAATATTGTTGATGATAAAGGCTAAAGTGTCATTTGAAAACAGGTGAATTTGTAAATGAAGTGATAAGCCTATAGAGGCAGGTGCCAGAAGTCGCCAGAAACTTACCACAGGTCAGCTGTTTTTAATAATCTTCCTGGCTTGCTAGTGTACTCGCATATAATCTAATGATACCAGTGAATAGCAGAATACAGTGTTGTAGTAGCAACTAACCAGTATTATAATGGTACTTAGTGGAGTGGAGTGACTTTCATTAGTTTCTTTTTCTTGAAATACGAGACGTTACTGTGAATTTCATATAACCTGTAGTTACCAGCGGTCGCAATATACACAACGAGAAGCAATTATTACTACAGAAAAAGCGTCCTTCCTCCAAAATTTGCACCAGTCAACTATAGTGATAATATAGCATTTATTGTGGTGGAGACGGAAAAAAAAAAAAAAAAAAAAATAGAAAAGCCAGATACAGCGATTGATAAACAAGGAGGTCGACCGTTCGTCATTGTAGGAGCTGCCAGATATCACCGGCTATTCAACACGCAAGTTATACTTTTGTATTAGTCAAATCACATATTACTCGGGTAGATAATTTCCAGTAGATCCTTCATGTGTTAGCTCAAATCACCGACCAGTATGTTTTAAATAAGTGACCCACTGATCAGAGCAGATCGACTGGTCCGAACCCTTGACTGGTCCGAACCCTTGACTGGTCCGAACCCGGGACTGGTTTCAAACAGTTTCGTTGGACAATAAAGCAGACTGTAAACGGATGGGGTTGTAGGCGCCCTTATAAACACAAACATTAAAAATCAGGAACGTGACGGTAAGCTGTCCAATATACAAAAAGAGTTAGAAACAGAAATACAAATAGCTAGAGCTTCATTTATGGTTATTAATATAATATTCAAGAGGTTGCTTGTAGAATTGCAGTAAATCAACCATTCAAATCATTATGAAGCTGTGTGTAGTCTGTGGTCAGTCAAACAAACGGGCTTCCACATGGATAAATTGTCATTTTTGTGGAAATTGGTGTCACGCCCCTTGTGCAGATATCCCAGAACTAGCTACAAGCAGTATTAAAACAGAGAAGTGTTTTTGGGTATGCCCAAATGAGGAAAATCTGTGGACTAAAATCACAAGGGTATTAAAAGAGGACAACATCAAAGCTGCTTTCATAGAAAACCTGGAAGCTTTCTACAACAGATGGGAACAAAAAAAGTCTGGGCTGAATGGTACTGCCCTTGATACTGGCCATGTAGTCACAAACTGTAAGGCTGGAGGTGATGTCCTGGTAGTCAGTAAATGTGGGGCTGATAGTGCTGTCCTGGGAGACAGTAATGGTGAAGCTGGAGGTGCTGTCCTGGGAGACAGAAATGGTGAAGCTGGAGATACTGTCCTGGGAGACAGTAATGGTGAAGCTGGAGATTTTGTCAAGGTAGTCGGGAATTATACGCAGGAAGGAATACATATAAATGACCTCATAGGGGACAGGAGCCATAGTAGGGAAACAAGTGTAGTCATAGATAAGATAAAACCAATATTGCAAACTAGAAATACCGCAGGAAATAGCAAACAAGAGGACTCCAATAGCAATAGTGAGGATAAATTACCAAAAACAACTGGTGGGAGCTCCATTGTTGGTGCTAGGGAGGATAGAAGTAAGACAGGGAAACATGCACCAACAGGGAATACAGTCACAGAAACCCAAGGCAAGCGAAAACCAAGCCTGTGCACATACTATGCACTTGGTATCTGCTGGCATGGGAAATCTGGAAAAACAGATGGGACATGCAACTATGACCACCCTAGAAAATGCTATGCCCATATGACAACAGGAAAATGCAAACTCCCTTCCTGTAAGCTTTTTCACCCTGAAATGTGTACCTCTTCAGTACAGGAAAGACTGTGCTATAACTTAAATTGCCAGGCATACCATCTAAAGGGGACAAAAAGATACAAAACATCCAGGCCATGGGAAAACCTGGGTAGCCACAGCCACTCAAGAGGGAGAGGTTTTTTTTAGTGCCAGGAAGGAAAAAAAACTGGCAGGAAATGGCAGAAATCGTACACCAAATCCAGTCATTCCTGGAGTGGAACCACAGTTGATGGCCTCCACTCCAAACCAACAGATACAGATACTAATGCCGGAAAAAAAATCCCCCCCCAGTACCAACAATACCACCAGTCCGATAACATTCTTCTTTGCAAATATACAGGGTCTAAAGCCAGCAACAAACAACAAAATACCTTTCATCCGTGGACTGCTTGCAGAGGCAAAGGCAATGTTCGCGGCTTTCACTGAGACCCACATAAAGGATCACTTGGACAACGAAATATGGATCCCAGGTTACAACCTATACAGATGTGACAGAGTGAACAGGCAAAAGGGGGGGGTTGGCCTGTACATTGCAGAGTCACTTGTTTGCACAGAACTGCTTAATGCCTCAAATGACGTAGTGGAAGTTTTAGCAGTAAAGGTCGAGAACCAAAACCTAGTCATTGTGGTAGTCTACAAGCCTCTGGATGCAACATCCCAGCAATTCCAGGAACAGCTGTTAAAAATTGACCACTGTCTGGAAAATCTTCCAGCTCCTGCACCCAACATCTTGCTCCTGGGGGATTTCAACTTAAGGCACCTAAAATGGAGGAATATAGCAAATAATATTGTTGCAGTAATAACACCAGGAGGCAGCTCTGATGAAAACTCACACTCACACGAGCTTTTAAATCTCTGCACAAAATTCAATTTAAACCAGCAAATAATAGAGCCTACTAGACTGGAGAATACACTAGACCTCATCTTCACTAACAATGATGATCTGATAAGAAATGTCACCATATCAAAAACAATATACTCAGATCACAACATAATTGAGGTTCAGACATGTATGCGTGGAGCCCCAGACCGACAAAATGAGACTAGTCACGAGGGAGCATTCACCAAATTCAACTTCAATAACAAAAACATAAAGTGGGACCAAGTAAACCAAGTCCTAACCGATATAAGCTGGGAAGATATACTAAGCAACACAGACCCAAACTTATGCCTAGAACAGATTAACTCGGTGGCACTCGATGTATGCACAAGGCTTATTCCTCTAAGAAAAAGGAGGAGTAGATGTAAAATAGAAAGAGACAGGCGCTCCCTTTACAGGCGACGGAAAAGAATAACAGAGCGGCTAAAAGAGGTCAATATATCTGAAATGCGCAGGGAGACACTGGTCAGAGAAATAGCAAGCATCGAACTTAAGCTAAAAGAATCCTTTAGGAGTCAGGAATCGCGGGAAGAACTAAAAGCCATAAATGAAATCGAAAGAAACCCAAAGTATTTCTTCTCCTATGCCAAATCAAAATCGAGAACAACGTCCAGTATTGGGCCCCTACTTAAACAAGATGGGTCCTACACAGATGACAGCAAGGAAATGAGTGAGCTACTCAAGTCCCAATATGACTCAGTTTTTAGCAAGCCGCTAACCAGACTGAGAGTCGAAGATCAAAATGAATTTTTTATGAGAGAGCCACAAAATTTGATTAACACAAGCCTATCCGATGTTATCCTGACGCCAAATGACTTCGAACAGGCGATAAATGACATGCCCATGCACTCTGCCCCAGGGCCAGACTCATGGAACTCTGTGTTCATCAAGAACTGCAAGAAGCCCCTATCACGAGCCTTTTCCATCCTATGGAGAGGGCGCATGGACACGGGGATCGTCCCTCAGTTACTAAAAACAACAGACATAGCCCCACTCCACAAAGGGGGCAGTAAAGCAACAGCAAAGAACTACAGACCAATAGCACTAACATCCCATATCATAAAAATCTTTGAAAGGGTCCTAAGAAGCAAGATCACCACCCATCTAGAAACCCATCAGTTACACAACCCAGGGCAACATGGGTTTAGAACAGGTCGCTCCTGTCTGTCTCAACTACTGGATCACTACGACAAGGTCCTAAATGCACTAGAAGACAAAAAGAATGCAGATGTAATATATACAGACTTTGCAAAAGCCTTCGACAAGTGTGACCATGGCGTAATAGCGCACAAAATGCGCGCTAAAGGAATAACAGGAAAAGTCGGTCGATGGATCTATAATTTCCTCACTAACAGAACACAGAGAGTAGTCGTCAACAGAGTAAAGTCCGAGGCAGCTACGGTGAAAAGCTCTGTTCCACAAGGCACAGTACTAGCTCCCATCTTGTTCCTCATCCTCATATCCGACATAGACAAGGATGTCAGCCACAGCACCGTGTCTTCCTTTGCAGATGACACCCGAATCTGCATGACAGTGTCTTCCATTGCAGACACTGCAAGGCTCCAGGCGGACATCAACCAAATCTTTCAGTGGGCTGCAGAAAACAATATGAAGTTCAACGATGAGAAATTTCAATTACTCAGATATGGTAAACATGAGGAAATTAAATCTTCATCAGATTACAAAACAAATTCTGGCCACAAAATAGAGCGAAACACCAACGTCAAAGACCTGGGAGTGATTATGTCGGAGGATCTCACCTTCAAGGACCATAACATTGTATCAATCGCATCTGCTAGAAAAATGACAGGATGGATAATGAGAACCTTCAAAACTAGGGAGGCCAAGCCCATGATGACACTCTTCAGGTCACTTGTTCTATCTAGGCTGGAATATTGCTGCACTCTAACAGCACCTTTCAAGGCAGGTGAAATTGCCGACCTAGAAAATGTACAGAGAACTTTCACGGCGCGCATAACGGAGATAAAACACCTCAATTACTGGGAGCGCTTGAGGTTTCTAAACCTGTATTCCCTGGAACGCAGGAGGGAGAGATACATGATTATATACACCTGGAAAATCCTAGAGGGACTAGTACCGAACTTGCACACGAAAATCACTCACTACGAAAGCAAAAGACTTGGCAGACGATGCACCATCCCCCCAATGAAAAGCAGGGGTGTCACTAGCACGTTAAGAGACCATACAATAAGTGTCAGGGGCCCGAGACTGTTCAACTGCCTCCCAGCACACATAAGGGGGATTACCAACAGACCCCTGGCAGTCTTCAAGCTGGCACTGGACAAGCACCTAAAGTCAGTTCCTGATCAGCCGGGCTGTGGCTCGTACGTTGGTTTGCGTGCAGCCAGCAGCAACAGCCTGGTTGATCAGGCGCTGATCCACCAGGAGGCCTGGTCACAGACCGGGCCGCGGGGGCGTTGACCCCCGAAACTCTCTCCAGGTAAACTCCAGGCAGTAATAACACCAGGAGGCAGCTCTGATGAAAACTCACACACACACGAGCTTTTAAATCTCTGCACAAAATTAAATTTAAACCTGCAAATAATAGAGCCTACTAGACTGGAGAATACACTAGACCTAATCTTCACTTACAATGATGATCTGATACGAAATGTCACCATATCAAAAACAATATACTCAGATCACAACATAATCAAGGTTCAGACATGTATGCGCAGAGCCCCAGACCGACATAATGAGATTAGTCACGAGGGAGCATTCACCAAATTCAACTTCAATAACAAAAACATAAAGTGGGACCAAGTAAACCAAGTCCTAACCGATATAAGCTGGGAAGATAGACTAAGCAACACAGACCCTAACTTAAGCCTAGAACAGATTAACTTGGTGGCACTCGATGTATGCACAAGGCTTATTCCTCTAAGAAAAAGGAGGAGTAGATGTAAAATAGAAAGAGACAGGCGCTCCCTTTACAGGCGACGGAAAAGAATAACAGAGTGGCTAAAAGAGGCCAATATATCTGAAAGGCGTAGGGAGTCACTGGTCAGAGAAATAGCAAACATCGAACTTAAGCTAAAGGAATCTTATAGGAGTCAGGAATCGCGGGAAGAACTAAAAGCCATAAATGAAATCGAAAGAAACCCAAAGTATTTCTTCTCCTATGCCAAATCAAAGTCAAGAACAACGTCCAGTATTGGGCCCCTACTTAAACAAGATGGGTTCTACACAGATGACGGCAAGGAAATGAGTGAGCTACTCAAGTCCCAATATGACTCAGTTTTTAGCAAGCCGCTAACCAGACTGAGAGTCGAAGATCAAAATGAATTTTTTATGAGAGAGCCACAGAATTTGGTTAACTCAAGCCTATCTGATGTTATCCTGACGCCAAATGACTTCGAACATTTGATAAATGACATGCCCATGCACTCTGCCCCAGGGCCAGACTCATGGAACTCCGTGTTCATCAAGAACTGCAAGAGGCCCCTATCACGAGCTTTTACCATCCTATGGAGAGGGAGCATGGACACGGGGGTCATCCCACAGCACTAAAAACAACAGACATAGCCCCACTCCACAAAGGGGGCAGTAAAGCAATAGCAAAGAACTACAGACCGATAGCACTGACATCCCATATCATAAAAATCTTTGAAAGGGTCCTAAGAAGCAAGATCGCCACCCATCTAGAAACCCATCAATTACACAACCCAGGGCAACATGGGTTTAGAACAGGTCGCTCCTGTCTGTCTCAACTATTGGATCACTACGACAAGGTCCTAGATGCACTAGAAGACAAAAAGAATGCAGATGTAATATATACAGACTTTGCAAAAGCCTTCGAAAAGTGTGACCATGGCGTAATAGCGCACAAAATGCTTGATAAAGGAATAACAGGAAAAGTTGGTCGATGGATCTATAATTTCCTCACAAACAGAACACAGAGAGTAGTAGTCAGCAGAGTAAAGTCCGAGGCAGCTACGGTGAAAAGCTCTGTTCCACAAGGCACAGTTCTCGCTCCCATCTTGTTTCTCATCCTCATATCTGACATAGACAAGGATGTCAGCCACAGCACTGTGTCTTCCTTTGCAGATGACACCCGAATCTGCATGACACTGTCTTCCATTGCAGACACTGCAAGGCTCCAGGCGGACATCAACCAAATCTTTCAGTGGGCTGCAGAAAACAATATGAAGTTCAACGATGAGAAATTTAAATTGCTCAGATATGGTAAACATGAGGAAATTAAAACTTCATCAGAGTACAAAACAAATTCTGGCCACAAAATAGAGCGAAACACCAACGTCAAAGACCTGGGAGTGATCATGTCGGAGGATCTCACCTTCAAGGACCATAACATTGTATCAATCGCATCTGCTAGAAAAATGACAGGATGGATAATGAGAACCTTCAAAACTAGGGATGCCTAGCCCATGATGACACTCTTCAGGCCACTTGTTCTATCTATGCTGGAATATTGCTGCACACTAACAGCACCTTTCAAGGCAGGTGAAATTGCTGATCTAGAAAATGTGCAGAGATCCTTCACGGCATGCATATCGGAGATAAAACACCTCAATTACTGGGAGCACTTGAGGTTCCTAAACCTGTATTCCCTGGAACGCAGGAGGGAGAGATACATGATTATATACACCTGAAAAATCCTAGAGGGACTAGTACTGAACTTGCACACAAAAATCACTCACTACGAAAGCAAAAGACTTGGCAGACGATGCAACATCCTCCCAATGAAAAGCAGGGGTGTCACTAGCACGTTAAGAGACCATACAGTAAGTGTCAGGGGCCCGAGACTGTTCAACTGCCTCCCAGCATACATAAGGGGGATTACCAATAGACCCCTGGCAGTCTTCAAGCTGGCACTGGACAAGCACCTAAAGTCAGTTCCGGATCAGCCGGGCTGTGGCTCGTACGTTGGTTTGCGTGCAGCCAGCAGTAACAGCCTGGTTGATCAGGCTCTGATCCACCAGGAGGCCTGGTCACAGACCGGGTCGCGGGGGCGTTGACCCCCGAAACTCTCTCCAGGTAAACTCCAGGTGAAGCTTTCCACATCCCCCCAGGCACTGTATAATCCTACATGTTTAGCGCTCCCCGTTTATAATAATAATGTAAAGAGACAGAAAAACAAACATCAGTAAGGAATGCAACCACCAAAAACCAATTCAAACAGAAATCAAACATAAGCAAATTCTATGCCTTAAATATCTGATGGCAAGAAATATCTAGAAAAACATGTTTGTTTTTAAACCTCAGAAAATGCCCACATGAAAGCAGAAGAATGTAACCTTTCTTCCTGTAAGTTTTTCCACCCTGAAATGTGTCACTCTTCATACAGGAAAGACAATGCTATAACTTATATTGTCAGACACACCACCTGAAGGTGACAAGAAGATAGAGGACATCCAGACCTTGGGAAAGTCTTTCATCCGTGGACTGCTTACAGAGTCAAATACAATATTCAAATGTTCACAGTTTTCACAGTGATTCACATAAAATATCACTTTGACCATGAAATATAGATCCAGAGTTGTAACCTATACAGATGCGATGCTACTATGTACGCTCTCATGATCTCCGCAATTCTTCCATTTATAGAATGGTCAGCGATATTGGTACACATCCTTTATTTGTTCACCGCCCGTTTGCTTCGTCCCTTCTCTCTTTGCCTACATTTGCTCTTGCCTTCTCTTCAATTTCCACCTTTCTATGTTCATGTAGCATCTCACTTTTCCCTACCCCCCTGGGAAGTTCCAGCTGTTCGAGTCTGTTCTTTCTCACTCCCTTCCTCGAAAGCCCAACTGTCTACGGTAGCTTCCCGCTCTCTTTTTCTTGACCACTTCCACTCTCATTCTCATGCCATTGCAGTGTACACAGATGGCTCTAAGTCTTCTGACGGCGTAGGATTTGCAGCAATGTTTCCGGACAGCGTCGTTCGAGGGCATTTACTATCTTCAGCTATTATCTTTACTGCTGAATTGTATGCCATTCCTGCAGCACTAATCTGTATTGCATCTATGCCTGTGTCATCATTTGTAGTTGTCTCAGACTCCCTTAGTGCTTTACAGGCTATACAGAAATTTGATGCACCTCACCCCATAGTCCTCCATATCCAGCCTTGGCTATGCCGTGTTGACGTACAGGGCAATGAACAGGCAGACACTGCTGCGCGGTCAGCAGTACATGACCTACCAGTTTCATATAGAGGGGTTCCATTTACGGACTATTTTGCTGCAATAGCTACCCACCTTCACACCCGTTGGCAACAACGTTGGTCTACCCTACTCGGTAACAAACTTCATTCTATTAAACCGAGTATAGGTTACTGGCCGTCTTCTTGTCACCAGTGCCGAGGTTGGGAGACTACTCTCTCTCATCTCCGCATTGGCCATACTCGTCTTACTCATGGATATCTGATGGAGAGGCGCCCTGCTCCTCTCTGTGAGAATTGTCAAGTTCCATTATCGGTCAGCCACATTCTGTTAGACTGCCCACTTTATCAACGAGCACGCAGAATTTACCACCAACGTCGTCTTTGCTCCGCTGCTCTCTCTTTACCTTCCCTTTTCACTGATGGACCTACCTTTCATCCAGACTCTCTCATTGACTTTTTGACAACAACTGACTTACTTTACAAACTCCGATGATACCTTCAGCCCTTTCTACCTCGATCTCTTGCTACCCTCTACCCTGCACTATCCCCTGCCCCGCTGTTTTCTGTAACCTACTGATCGCCCCTTCCCCCTTCTGCCGCCCAATACCCTCGCTTCCTTTCCTACCCTGGAGCCCTGTATAGCCCTTGTGGCTTAGCACTTTTTTTTATAATATTAATAATAATAATAATATACAGATGTGACAAACTACCTTCCTTGAACATAAATCTTTTGATGTAGTCAACCGACATGTAATCATTAGTGAACTTGCAATAATGGTTGTTGGAAGATGGCTTCTCCAATGGATTAAAGGCTACCTCTCCAACAGAAAGTCTTCTGTGTCACTCCAAAGGCATGGAAATATAACTAAAGACTTTGAATTAGGAACCCCACAGGAAGTTGTGCTCATTCCCACCCAATTCAACATTCTAATTTGAGCTTTACTTAATGCTATCCCTAGCCAGCCCCATCATTGTATGACTATTTTGCTGATGATATAATGATTCACACCAGCGGATTCTTTCAACACCCAAAACATCCTTAATTATTGAGGTTCACAATAATTTTGACTGATAAAGCAGATACTCAAAAGGTGTTTCCCTCGACAGAGAGGAGTCGTTCGCTAGACCATTTGCATGATCCGTCTCTTCTATAATATGTATCTGGATACAAGTTTCTAGGCTTTAACCTGTTGTAACGAGACTTTTTTTGTAGAGTTGTGGCAGATTTTCATCCCAAGTATGGCGCTAATGTTGAAAATGTGAAAATGATGTGTGTTGCTTATACTAGATCATTGGTTGATTATGCTGTGGCACTACTTGCTCAGGTGTTTGACTGGAAGCTTGGCAGGCTTAAAAAAAACTACAAAATAAAACAATGAGGATCATCCTAGTGTGATGAACTTGATATTCCAACTATCAGAGATCGTGTTACTGAAAGAAATATCTTCATTGGGGTCAATATGCTTAAGCATGAACATTCAAACCACCTCAAAGAAAACCTCAAAATTTTCCTCAGCAGTGGTGATCACTTTCCAGATGGATTGATAAAACTGGAACCGACTTTCACATGAACTAGCTACATGATCTATGTCAAATAAGGCAAGAATGGCACTACCCCTACTTTAACTGTAACTGATTCTCTATCATCTATAAATACTCTCAACTCATTACGTATAAATTGTGGCATACTTGCGTCAAAAGCTAGACACAGTTATGGTAGGATTGTGGACAGTGAAGTCATAGTGCGCTACTAAATGCCTCAAATGATGTAGTTGAAGTTTTAGCAGTAAAGATCGAGAAACAAAATCTGGTCATTGTGGTTGTATACAAGTCTCCGGATGCAATGTCCCAACAGTTCCAGGAACAGCTTTTGAAAATTGACTACTGTCTGGAAAATCTTCCAGCTCAGCCTGCCCCCAACATCTTGCTCCTGGAAGATTTCAACCTACCTGGAATCTACCTGGAGAGGGCTTCGAGGGTCAACGCCCCCGCGGCCCGGTCTGAGACCAGGCCTCATGGTGGATCAGGGTCTGATCAACCAGGCTGTTACTGCTGGCCGTGAACCACTGACATACGAACCACAGCCCAGTTGGTCAGGTACTGACTACGTGCCTGTCCAGTGCCTTCTTGAAGACAGCTGGTGGTCTATTGGTAATCTCCTGTATGCTGGGAGGCAACTGAACAGTCTTGGACCCCAGACACTTATTGTGTTGTCTCTCATTGTACATGTGGCACCCCTGCTTTTCATCAGAGGAATGTTGCATCTCCTGCCGAATCTTTTGCTTTTATAGGGAGTGATTTTCGCATGCAGGTTTGGTGCCAATCCCTCCAGAACCTTCCAAGTGTATATTATCATGTATCTCTCTTGTCTGCATTCGACGAAATACAGATCAAGGACCTCCAACCGTTCCCAGTAGTTTAGGTGCCTTATCGTACTTACGTGTGCCATGAAAGTTCTTTGTACACTCTCCAGGCCTGCAATGTTGCCAGCCTTGAAAGGGGCCATTAGTGTACAGCAGTATTCCAGCCTAGAAGCACAAGATTTGAAAAGAATCATCATAAGGCACCTAAAATGGAGGAATATAGCAAATAATTTTGTAGCAGAGATAACACCATGAGGCAGCTCAGATGAAAACACACACACATGAGCATTTAAATCTCTGCACCAAATTCACCTTAACTCTTAACCCTTAAACTGTCCAAACAGATCTACGTTCACATGCGTAGTGCTCCAAAAGTAGATCTATACTTTTCAACATATTTTCAAATATAACCAAAAAAAATGTAGATCAGAGTTTTTTTACACGTTTTCAAATGTAAAAAAAGAAAAAGAAGCTCTACGTTTTTTTATATACTTTCAAATGTTGAAAAAAAAAAACGTAGATCTACGTTTGGACAGTTTAAGAGTTAAACTGTCCAAATGTAGATCTACATCCACCTACATAGTGCTCTATATATTTTGATTTTTTTTAATGAAGAGTACATTTTTATAATTGTTACAGGATAGAATTTTTTTTTTTTAGGGCCAGTACTTATCGAGATATAAGCCCACGAAGTTGATGCTGGATGTTCACATGATGGCAACATCGAGTCCTGCCTCTTGCACAAGTTTGTAGCCACTGTGTGGCGAAACGTTTCCTCAATAGGGATACCCAAGAGTTGCACATGTGTCTAATTTATTATCTTGCACAAGTATTGACGATATGCCTTTTTTTTCTCTCTCTTTTTATTTTAATTTATATAATTTTTTTTAACACATCGACCAATTCCCACCAAGGCAGGGTGGCCCGAGAAAGAAAAACATTCATCATCATTCACTCCATCACTGTCTTGCCAGAAGGGTGCTTTACACTACAGTTATAAAACTGCAACATTAATGGCTGCCTCATTGTGAAGTCTGAAAGTGACTTTAGTAGTGTCTTGGGGTAATTTGCCAAGGTTTGTGATGAGGAAGGTAGGGTAGTGATCTGTGGTATTATGTATATTATGCCTGATTTTAAAGGGGATATGGTGTTGGTCCAGATGTGGTCTATTAGGGTGCTCCCACTGGTGCTCCCACTGGTGCTCCCACAAGATATTAAGTGCTCCACGATATTTTTCATACTGTGCACACTGAGTGCACAGACCCATTTTTCATGTCTAGGCAACTCAGGCCTATCGCATCAAATTTGAAAGAATGACAAATGGAACGTTGATCTACTTTAAGGTTGACACTTTAATTGTAACTGATTCTCTGTCACCCACAAATGCTCTCAACTCATTAAGTATAAATTGTGGCATGCTTGTGTCAGAAGCCAGACACAGGTATGGTAAGATTGTGGACAGTGGAGTCAGAGTGCACATGCTGTGGATTCCATCTCACATTGGTCTTCAGATGTATGATAGAACTGATAAATTGGCTAAGCTGTATGCTTTCAAAGAGGGAGTAGATTACAATAGCAGTTTGAGAGCAATTGTACGAAATTGAACTTTATTGATTTAAGACTTAGGGAGATTGACACAAGTCAGTCCATCTATCATCGTTCTATCATGCAGGAGGAGCCACATGTCTATGGTGCATCCAACAAGATAAGCAGACTCTTGGATGTCACTACTGCCCGGCTCCGGCTGGGTTACAAGTATCTTTGGCAAATTAAATCCCCACCACCAGATGTAGACCAAACGAAATGTAAACTTTGCCAGATGGACTATTGTCGTACCCTGCGTCATTATGTACTGGAGTGCGATAAAATAAATGAATTTAGAGAGAACTCACTCAGAAATGTTCAAGAAATGGCAAAGTATTTTATCCACAGTGGTATATTACAGACCATTCTGGAGAAATACCCTGACTTTGCTAGCTGTAAATAATGCATTACCATGTGTGTGTGTACTCACCTAATTGTACTCACCTAATTGTGATTGCAGGGGTCGAGACTCAGCTCCTGGCCCCGCCTCTTCACTGATCGCTACTGGATCCTCTCTCTCTCTGCTTCCTGAGCTTTGTCATACCTCTTCTTAAAACTATGTATGGTTCCTGCCTCCACTACTTCACTTGCTAGGCTATTCCACTTGCTGACAACTCTATGACTGAAGAAATACTTCCTAACGTCCCTGTGACTCGTCTGAGTCTTCAGCTTCCAGTTGTGACCCCTTGTCCCTGTGTCCCCTCTCTGGAACATCCTATCTCTGTCCACCTTGTCTATTCCCCGCAGTATCTTGTATGTCGTTATCATGTCTCCCCTGACCCTTCTGTCCTCCAGTGTCGTCAGTCCGATTTCCCTTAACCTTTCCTCGTACGACATTCCCTTGTTGCAAACCTTTGTATTTTTCTAACTTCTTGACGTGCTTGACCAGGTGTGGGTTCCAGACTGGTGCTGCATACTCCAGTATGGGCCTTACATACACAGTGTACAGTGTCTTGAACGATTCCTTATTAAGGTATTGGAACGCTATTCTCAGGTTTGCCAGGCGCCCGTATGCTGCAGCGGTTATTTGGTTGATGTGTGCCTCCGGTGATGTGCTCGGTGTTATGGTCACCCCAAGGTCTTTCTCCCTGAGTGAGGTCTGTAGTCTTTGTCCGCCTAGCCTATACTCTGTCTGCGGTCTTCTTTGCCCCTCCCCAATCTTCTTAACTTTGCATTTGGCTGGATTGAATTCGAGAAGCCAGTTACTGGACCACATGTCCAGCCTCTCCAGGTCTCTTTGCAGTCCTGCCTCATCCTCGTCCGATTTAATTCTTCTCATCAACTTCACTTCATCTGTGAACAGGGACACTTCAGAGTCTATTCCTTCCATCATGTCGTTCACATATATCAAAAATAGCACTGGTCCTAGAACTGACCCCTGTGGGACCCCGCTCGTAACAGGCGCCCACTGTGATACCTCTTCACGTACCATGACTCGTTGCTGCCTCCCTGTCAGGTATTCCCTTATCCATTGCAGTGCCCTTCCTTTTACGTGTGCCTGATCCTCCAGCTTCTGCGCTAATCTCTTGTGGGGAACTGTGTCAAAGGCCTTCCTGCAGTCTAGGAAAACGCAATCTACCCACCCCTCTCTCTCGTGTCTTACTTCTGTTACCTTCTCATAAAACTCCAGGAGGTTTGTGATACAAGATTTGCCTTCCATGAACCCATGCTGGTTTTCATTTATAATCTTGTTCCTTTCCAGGTGTTCGACCACTCTCCTCCTGATAATCTTCTCCATGACTTTGCACACAATACATGTCAGAGACACAGGTCTGTAGTTTAGTGCCTCGTTTCTGTTTCCTTTCTTAAATATGGGGACTACATTAGTTGTCTTCCATTTCTCAGGTAGTTGCCCAGTTTCAAGGGATGTGTTGAAGATTGTGGTTAGAGGCACACACAGCATCTCTGCTCCTTCTCTAAGGACCCATGGGGAGATGTTGTCCGGTCCCATCGCCTTTGAGGTGTCAAGGTCACTTAAGAGCTTCTTCACCTCCTCCTCAGTTGTTCGTATGTCATCCAACACTTGTTGGTATATTCCCTCTTGATGTTCCCTTCTGTGCTGTCTTCCCACAGCCCTTCCTGTCTCTACTGTAAAAACTTCCTTAAATCTCCTGTTCAGCTCCTCACATACCTCCTGATCATTTCTTGTGAGTTCTCCACCTTCTGTCCTTAATCTGATCACCTGGTCTTTGACTGTTGTCTTCCTCCTGATGTGGCTATACAACAGTTTCGGGTCAGTCTTGATTCTCGATGCTATGTCATTTTCATACTGTCGCTAGGCCTCCCTCCTTACCTGTGCGTACTCATTCCTGGCTCTGCGACTGATCTCCCTATTTTCGTGTGTTCTCTGCCTTCTGTACTTTTTCCATTCTCTATTGCACTTTGTTTTTGCCTCCTTACACCGTCGGGTAAACCAGGGGCTCGTTCTGGTCTTCCCGTTGTTACTGTTGCCCTTGGGAATGAACCTTTCCACTGCCTCCTTGCATTTTGTTGCTACATATTCCATCATTTCGTTTACTGGCTTTCCTGCCAGTTCTCTGTCCCACTGGACCTCCCGCAGGAAGTTCTTCAACTCTATGTAGTCCCCTCTTTTATAGTCAGGCTTTTCCCATTCAACTCCTGTTATTCTCTCCACTTGCAGCTCTACTATGTATTCAAAGCACAGAACCACGTGGTCGCTAGCTCCTAGGGGACTCTCATCCTTGATGTCCTCAATGTCTGAGCTGCCCAGGGTGAACACAAGGTCTAATCTTGCTGGTTCATCCTCCCCTCTCACTCTGGAAGTGTCCTTAACATGTTGGTGCATGAGGTTTTCCAGCACCACGTCCAACATCCTGGCTCTCCATGTTTCGGGACCCCCATGTGGCTCCAGGTTTTCCCAGTCAATATCCCTGTGGTTGAAATCCCCCATAACCAGCAACTTTGCTCTGCTGGAGTGAGCTCTTCTTGCCACCTCAGCAAGTGTGTCCACCATTGCTCTGTTGCTCTCTTCATATTCCTCTCTTGGCCTCCTGCAGTTCTGTGGTGGATTGTACATCACTGCAATGACCACTTTGTTTTCCCCAGACTGAAGTGTACCTGCTATGTAGTCTCTTTCTCCCGTCTCATCTATTCCTTCCATTTTCTCGAATTTCCATCTGTTTTTTACGAGCAGAGCAACCCCAACTCCCCCCCTGCCCCTTCTATCTTTCCTCATGATCTGGTATCCTGGTGGGAAGATTGCATCTGTTATTGTCTCCATGAGTTTTGTTTCTGTAACTGCTATGATGTCTGGGGACTTCTCATTGATTCTTTCTTGCCATTCCTCATGTTTATTCATTAATCCATCTGCATTTGTGTACCAAACCTTCAACTTCTGTTCTAATACTGTAACTGTGGTGCGGGGGGTGGAAACAGAGGGATCGGTGTGTGATGGTTGGTTTGGATTGTTCAGTTGTCTTGGGGGTGTCGTGGCTGGAGTCCTTCTGCAGGTGTTTCTGGGGGGTGCGCTTGTCCTTCCATTTGATCCGGGGTTATTCTGCTCTCCTTTTTCATTTCCTCCCATTTCTCCTTTCGTTTTTGAACTCTCTCTTTCATTGTCTTCCTTTCGTCCTGTGTTCTGTCTCGATCGAGGTACACACTCCGGAACTCCTGCTTGCCTCTCAGCCGTGTTTTCTCCTGCAGGATCATGGTTCGAGTTGATTCTGCCTTGAAAATTTCTTTGAGAGGCCGATTCCTTTTCTTTGTGAACCACCCAATTCTCCGAAAATTTGCCACCTGGGTCATGTCCCCCTCGCCTATCACCTTCATGATATCTTCAATCGCTTTTTTCTCCTCCTGCTTTCTTTCATCATAAGTTTCCCCTTTAGCTTCGTCTAGCCCATAGACAAACACGGATCTCTCCCTTTCCACCTTCCACTGTGACTCCCATTGCATCCTCTGATGTGTTTTAGTTCCTTCCCGTGGAGTGTTCCTTCCTTCAGTCCCTTCCCTAGTTATGGCCCCTATGCTTCTTGGTTTATCCTTCCTGCTCACCTGCTCCTGGCCCCCACAGGTATCTGGTAAGGTCCTTGCACATGTCCTAGTTCCTTCAATGTCTTCCAACCTCTCATTCTGTCCTAGTGTGCTCCCGGTCTTTGTTTTGGCCCCATGTGGGTTTGACAGGACCTCTGCATACAGTTTAGTTTCCATGCTTCCTTCAGACCTGTTGTCTGTGTTTGATGTAGCCATTGCCGATGCTACTTCTGTAATATCTTTGTCTCTGTGCTGTTTCAGATGTCTCAGCTCCTCTTCTAATCTCTCTATCTTGATTTCTGCTGCTGTGGCCTGTTGCTTCCACCTTCTGCATTCTGCTGCTAACCTCTCTTCCATCTTCCTTTCCAGCTCATCTAGTCTCCTTCCCCAGTCTTCCTCCCTTTTTTTAAGCTCTACCTCCCGTTCCTCCCTCTCAGATTCGTCCTTGGAGCCCCTTGTCCTCATCCTGGTTAGGGGGAGGGGAATAGATGGTTAGGAGAGGGGATGGATGGTTGTGGGGGAGGGGGAGGATGGTTATTGGAGGGGTAGAGATAGTTGGGGGAGGGAGTTAGATGGTTTGCGGGAGAGAGGGGATGGATGGTTATGGGGGAGGGGGAGGATGGTTATTGGAGGGAGGGAGGTAGTTGGGCGGGGGTTAGACGGTTTGGGGAGGGGTTAGGTGGTTTGGGGGAGGGGTAGGTGGCTAAGGTGAGGTGGTTAGGGAAGGGGTGGTACGTGTTTGTGTCAAGTGT
Source organism: Cherax quadricarinatus (assembly GCF_038502225.1). Taxonomy (NCBI): domain Eukaryota; kingdom Metazoa; phylum Arthropoda; class Malacostraca; order Decapoda; family Parastacidae; genus Cherax; species Cherax quadricarinatus. The sequence continues at coordinate 12,441,091 of NC_091385.1, forward strand.
TTGTGTCAAGTGGTGGAGGGTGTGTGTGTGTGTGTGTGTGTGTGTGTGTGTATGTGCGTGTGTGTGTGTGTGTGTGCATGTGTGTGTGTGCGGTGTGTGCGTGTGTGGTGTGTGTGTGGTGTGTGTGTGGTGTGTGTGTGGTGTGTGTGTGTGGTGTGTGTGTGTGGTGTGTGTGCGTGGTTGTGGTGTGTGTGTGTGTGGTGTATGGTGTGTGTGTGTGTGGTGTGTGTGTGTGTGGTGTGTGTGTGTGTGTGTGTGTGTGTGTGTGTGTGTGTGTGTGTGTGTGTTTGTGTTTGTGTGTGTGTGTGTGTATGTGTTTACGTATGTGTGTATGTATGTGTGTATGTACTCACCTATTTGTGGTTGCAGGGGTCGAGTCCTAGCTCCTGGCCCCGTCTTAAAACTGTGTATGGTTCCTGCCTCCACTACGTCATTTTCTAGGCTATTCCACTGCCTTACAACTCTATGACTGAAGAAATACTTCCTACTATCTCTCTGACTCATTTGTGTCTTCAACTTCCAATTGTGGCCTCTTGTTTCTGTGTCCCCTCCCTGGAACATCCTGTCTTTATCCACCTTGTCTATTCCACGCAGTATTTTATATGTCGTTATCATGTCTCCCCTGACCCTCCTGTCCTCCAGTGTCGTCAGGCCGATTTCCCTTAATCTTTCTTCATAGGACATTCCCCTTAGCTCTGGAACTAACCTTGTCGCAAACCTTTGTACTTTCTCTAGTTTCTTGACGTGCTTTATCAAGTGCGGGTTCCAAACAGGTGCTGCATACTCCAGTATGGGCCTGACATACACGGTGTACAGTGTCTTGAATGATTCCTTACTAAGGTATCGGAATGCTGTTCTCAGGTTTGCCAGGCGCCCATATGCTGCAGCAGTTATCTGATTGATGTGTGCTTCCGGAGACATGCTCGGTGTTATACTCACCCCAAGATCTTTCTCCTTGAGTGAGGTTTGCAGGTGTGTGTATGTGTGTGTATGTGTGTGTGTGTGTGTGTGTGTGTGTGTGTGTGTGTGTGAGTGTCTACCCTTGTGTGCGTGTGCTTGTGTGTGAGGGAGGGAGGGTTAGGGGTAGGTGGTGTGGTTGAAAGATCCGTCGTGTAGGCAAAAATTTAGTCTCATTTATCTTTCCCAATTATGCTACTCTCTCCACTTATTGCCCTTTCTGGATTTACGTATTAATTGTTGTTGGTTATTATCATTTTCCTTGTTCACATTGAGAGAGGACTTCCTAGCTTCCTAAGTATTCTTACTGCTAATAACTACCGGTAGTAACACTGCCTGTGTGCGTGTACTCACCTATTTGTACTCACCTATTTGTGGTTGCAGGGGTCGAGTCCTAGCTCCTGGCCCCGCCTCTTCACCAGTTGCTACTAGGCCCTCTCTCTCCCCGCTCCATGAGCTTTATCAAACCTCGTCTTAAAACTGTGTATGGTTCCTGCCTCCACTACGTCATTTTCTAGGCTATTCCACTGCCTTACAACTCTATGACCGAAGAAATACTTCCTACTATCTCTCTGACTCATTTGTGTCTTCAACTTCCAATTGTGGCCTCTTGTTTCTGTGTCCCCTCCCTGGAACATCCTGTCTTTGTCCACCTTGTCTATTCCACGCAGTATTTTATATGTCGTTATCATGTCTCCCCTGACCCTCCTGTCCTCCAGTGTGGTCAGGCCGATTTCCCTTAATCTTTCCTCATAGGACATTCCCCTTAGCTCTGGAACTAACCTTGTCGCAAACCTTTGTACTTTCTCTAGTTTCTTGACGTGCTTTATCAAGTGCGGGTTCCAAACAGGTGCTGCATACTCCAGTATGGGCCTGACATACACGGTTTACAGTGTCTTGAATGATTCCTTACTAAGGTATCAGAATGCTGTTCTCAGGTTTGCCAGGCGCCCATATGCTGCAGCAGTTATCTGATTGATGTGTGCTTCCGGAGACATGCTCGGTGTTATACTCACCCCAAGATCTTTCTCCTTGAGTGAGGTTTGCAGTTTTTGGCCACCTAGCCTATACTCTGTCTGTGGTCTTCTGTGCCCCTCCCCCATCTTCATGACTTTGCATTTGGCAGGATTAAATTCGAGAAGCCATTTGCTGGACCAGGTGTCCAGTCTGTCCAGGTCTCTTTGAAGTTCTGCCTGGTCCTCATCAGATTTAATTCTCCTCATTAACTTCACATCATCTGCAAACAGGGACACTTCTGAGTCTAACCCTTCCGTCATGTCGTTCACATATACCAAAAATAGCACTGGTCCTAGGACCGACCCCTGTGGGACCCCGCTCGTCACAGGTGCCCACTGTGATACATCATTACGTACCATGACTCGTTGTTGCCTCCCTGTCAGGTATTCTCTGATCCATTGCAGTGCCCTTCCTGTTATATGCGCCTGGTGCTCTAGCTTCTGCACTAATCTCTTGTGAGGAACTGTGTCAAAGGCCTTCTTGCAGTCCAAGAAGATGCAATCAACCCACCCCTCTCTCTCTTGTCTTACTTCTGTTATTTTATCATAAATCTCCAGAAGGTTTGTGACACAGGATTTGCCTTCCGTGAATCCGTGCTGGTTGGCATTTATACTCCTGTTCCGTTCCAGGTGCTCCACCACTCTCCTCCTGATAATCTTCTCCATAATTTTGCATACTATACACGTCAATGACACAGGTCTATAGTTTAGTGCCTCTTTTCTGTCTCCTTTTTTAAAAATGGGAACTACATTTGCCGTCTTCCATACCTCAGGTAGTTGCCCAGTTTCCAGGGATGTGTTGAAGATTGTGGTAAGTGGCACGCACAATATATCTGCTCCCTCTCTAAGGACCCACGGGGAGATGTTGTCTGGTCCCATTGCCTTTGAGGTATCGATGTCCCTTAGCAGTTTCTTCACCTCCTCCTCATCTGTATGTATGTCGTCCAACACTTGTTGGTGTATTCCTTGCTGGTGTCCCCATCTGGTCTGTCCCCCCAGAGTCCTTCCTGTCTCTACTGTAAATACTTCCTTAAATCTCTTGTTTAGCTCCTCACATACCTCTTGATCGTTTCTTGTGAGTTCTCCACCTTCTTTCCTCAGCCTTATCACCTGGTCCTTGACTGTTGTCTTCCTCCTAATGTGGCTATACAGCAGTTTCGGGTCAGATTTGACTTTCGATGCTATGTCGTTTTCATACTGTCGCTGGGCCACCCTCCTTATCTGTGCATACTCGTTTCTGGCTCTTCTACTAATCTCCTTGTTTTCCTGGGTCCTATGCCTCCTGTACCTTTTCCATTCTCTGTTGCACTTAGTTTTTGCCTCCCTACACCTTCGGGTAAACCAAGGACTCGTTTTGGTCTTCCTATTATTTCCGTTTCCCTTGGGAACAAAACTTTCCTCTGCCTCCTTGCACTTTGTTGCCACATATTCCATCATCTCGTTTACTGATTTTCCTACCATTTCTCTGTCCCACTGAACCTCCTGCAGGAAGTTTCTCATACCTGTGTAGTCCCCCCTTTTATAGTTTGGCCTGTCCCCTTCAGTTCCTGTTACCTTCTCCACTTGTAACTCTACTATATAGTCAAAACTCAGAACCACATGATCGCTAGCTCCAAGGGGCCTCTCATAAGTGATGTCCTCAATGTCTAAACTGCTCAGGGTGAACACAAGATCCAATCTTGCTGGCTCATCCTCCCCTCTCTCTCTGGTTGTGTCCCTGACATGTTGATGCATGAGGTTTTCAAGTACCACATCCATCATCTTGGCTCTCCATGTTTCGGGACCCCCATGTGGCTCCAGGTTTTCCCAGTCGATCTCCCTGTGGTTGAAATCGCCCATTACCAGTAACTTTGCTCTGCTCGAGTGAGCTCTTCTTGCCACCTCAGCCAGTGTGTCCACCATCACCCTGTTGTTTTCTTCGTACTCTTCTCTTGGCCTCCTGCAGTTCTGTGGTGGGTTATACATCACTCCAATGACTACTTTATGTTCTCCGGACTGAATTGTACCTACAATGTAGTCTCTTTCTCCAATCATGTCCATGCCTTCCATTTCCTCAAATCCCCATCGGTGTTTTATGAGCAGTGCAACCCCTCCTCCCCCTCTACTCCTTCTATCTTTCCTCAGGATCTGATATCCCGTTGGGAAGATTGTGTCTGTTATTGTCTCAGCGAGTTTTGTTTCTGTGACTGCTATGATGTCTGGGGATTTCTTACTGATTCTTTCGTTCCACTCCTCATGTTTACCTGGAGTTTACCTGGAGAGAGTTTCGGGGGTCAACGCCCCCGCGGCCCGGTCTGTGACCAGGCCTCCTGGTGGATCAGCCCCTGATCAACCAGGCTGTTGCTGCTGGCTGCACGCAAACCAACGTACGAGCCACAGCCCGGCTGATCAGGAACTGACTTTAGGTGCTTGTCCAGTGCCAGCTTGAAGACTGCCAGGGGTCTGTTGGTAATCCCCCTTATGTGTGCTGGGAGGCAGTTGAACAGTCTCGGGCCCCTGACACTTATTGTATGGTCTCTTAACGTGCTAGTGACACCCCTGCTTTTCATTGGGGGGATGGTGCATCGTCTGCCAAGTCTTTTGCTTTCGTAGTGAGTGATTTTCGTGTGCAAGTTCGGTACTAGTCCCTCTAGGATTTTCCAGGTGTATATAATCATGTATCTCTCCCGCCTGCGTTCCAGGGAATACAGGTTTAGGAACCTCAAGCGCTCCCAATAATTGAGGTGTTTTATCTCCGTTATGCGCGCCGTGAAAGTTCTCTGTACATTTTCTAGGTCGGCAATTTCACCTGCCTTGAAAGGTGCTGTTAGTGTGCAGCAATATTCCAGCCTAGATAGAACAAGTGACCTGAAGAGTGTCATCATGGGCTTGGCCTCCCTAGTTTTGAAGGTTCTCATTATCCATCCTGTCATTTTTCTAGCAGATGCGATTGATACAATGTTATGGTCCTTGAAGGTGAGATCCTCCGACATGATCACTCCCAGGTCTTTGACGTTGGTGTTTCGCTCTATTTTGTGGCCAGAATTTGTTTTGTACTCTGATGAAGATTTAATTTCCTCATGTTTACCATATCTGAGTAATTGAAATTTCTCATCGTTGAACTTCATATTGTTTTCTGTAGCCCACTGAAAGATTTGGTTGATGTCTGCCTGGAGCTTTGCAGTGTCTGCAATGGAAGACACTGTCATGCAGATTCGGGTGTCATCTGCAAAGGAAGACACGGTGCTGTGGCTGACATCCTTGTCTATGTCGGATATAAGGATGAGGAACAAGATGGGAGCGAGTACTGTGCCTTGTGGAACAGAGCTTTTCACCGTAGCTGCCTCGGACTTTACTCTGTTGACGACTACTCTCTGTGTTCTGTTAGTGAGGAAATTATAGATCCATCGACCGACTTTTCCTGTTATTCCTTTAGCACGCATTTTGTGCGCTATTACGCCATGGTCACACTTGTCGAAGGCTTTTGCAAAGTCTGTATATATTACATCTGCATTCTTTTTGTCTTCTAGTGCATTTAGGACCTTGTCGTAGTGGTCCAATAGTTGAGACAGACAGGAGCGACCTGTTCTAAACCCATGTTGCCCTGGGTTGTGTAACTGATGGGTTTCTAGATGGGTGGTGATCTTGCTTCTTAGGACCCTTTCAAAGATTTTTATGATATGGGATGTTAGTGCTATTGGTCTGTAGTTCTTTGCTGTTGCTTTACTGCCCCCTTTGTGGAGTGGGGCTATGTCTGTTGTTTTTAGTAACTGTGGGACGACCCCCGTGTCCATGCTCCCTCTCCATAGGATGGAAAAGGCTCGTGATAGGGGCTTCTTGCAGTTCTTGATGAACACAGAGTTCCATGAGTCTGGCCCTGGGGCAGAGTGCATGGGCATGTCATTTATCGCCTGTTCGAAGTCATTTGGCGTCAGAATAACATCGGATAGGCTTGTGTTAATCAAATTTTGTGGCTCTCTCATAAAAAATTCATTTTGATCTTCGACTCTCAGTCTGGTTAGCGGCTTGCTAAAAGCTGAGTCATATTGGGACTTGAGTAGCTCACTCATTTCCTTGCTGTCATCTGTGTAGGACCCATCTTGTTTAAGTAGGGGCCCAATACTGGACGTTGTTCTCGATTTTGATTTGGCATAGGAGAAGAAATACTTTGGGTTTCTTTCGATTTCATTTATGGCTTTTAGTTCTTCCCGCGATTCTTGACTCCTAAAGGATTCTTTTAGCTTAAGTTCGATGCTTGCTATTTCTCTGACCAGTGTCTCCCTACGCATTTCAGATATATTGACCTCTTTTAGCCGCTCTGTTATTCTTTTCTGTCGCCTGTAAAGGGAGCGCCTGTCTCTTTCTGTTTTACATCTACTCCTCCTTTTTCTTAGAGGAATAAGCCTTGTGCATACATCGAGTGCCACCGAGTTAATCTGTTCTAGGCATAAGTTGGGGTCTGTGTTGCTTAGTATATCTTCCCAGCTTATATCGGTTAGGACTTGGTTTACTTGGTCCCACTTTATGTTTTTGTTATTGAAGTTGAATTTGGTGAATGCTCCCTCGTGACTAATCTCATTATGTCGGTCTGGGGCTCCGCGCATACATGTCTGAACCTCAATTATGTTGTGATCTGAGTATATTGTTTTTGATATTGTGATATTTCTTATCAGATCATCATTGTTAGTGAAGATGTGGTCTAGTGTATTCTCCAGTCTAGTAGGCTCTATTATTTGCTGGTTTAAATTGAATTTTGTGCAGAGATTTAAAAGCTCGCGTGAGTGTGAGTTTTCATCAGAGCTGCCTCCTGGTGTTATTACTGCAACAATATTATTTGCTATATTCCTCCATTTTAGGTGCCTTAAGTTGAAATCCCCCAGGAGCAAGATGTTGGGTGCAGGAGCTGGAAGGTTTTCCAGACAGTGGTCAATTTTTAACAGCTGTTCCTGGAATTGCTGGGATGTTGCATCCGGAGGCTTGTAGACTATCACAATGACTAGGTTTTGGTTCTCGACCTTTACTGCTAAAACTTCCACTACATCATTTGAGGCATTTAGCAGTTCTGTGCAAACAAGTGACTCTGCAATGTACAGGCCAACCCCCCCCCCCTTTTGCCTGTTCACTCTGTTACATCTGTATAGGTTGTAACCTGGGAACCATATTTCACATATGCAACAGTTAGACAACTTTATTCCGAAACGTTTCGCCTACACAGTAGGCTTCTTCAGTCGAATACAGAAAATAGGCAGGAACAGTAGAGATGTGAAGACGATGTAATCAGTCCATCACCCTTGTAGTCGTAGAATTTGAGGTTGTCAGTCCCTCGGCCTGGAGAAGTTCAGTTCCATAGTCAGGAACTATCTGAAGATCAAGCGACAGTGCGGAGACTTAAATACTGTCGGAAGGAGAGGTGCAGAGTAGTAGTAGTAGTAGTAGTAGTAGTAGTAGTAGTAGTGAGAATGTAACCACTGAAAGGTCATTTCCCTCTCAAATCCAACACTTCTCACTTGAAAAGCTTGTCCAAGGTGTTTTCTGTACCAAGATGCCATGTGTTGCAGTGTCTGACAAGATGAACATCAAAATGGTATACAATACCGACAGGTTGTTAGGTAAGACACATATGCAACAGTTAGACAACTTTATTCCGAAACGTTTCGCCTACACAGTAGGCTTCTTCAGTCGAATACACATGGCATCTTGGTACAGAAAACACCTTGGACAAGCTTTTCAAGTGAGAAGTGTTGGATCTGAGAGGGACATGACCTTTCAGTAGTTACATTCTCACTACTACTACTACTACTACTACTACTACTACTACTACTACTACTCTGCACCTCTCCTTCCGACAGTATTTAAGTCTCCGCACTGTCGCTTGATCTTCAGATAGTTCCTGACTATGGAACTGAACTTCTCCAGGCCGAGGGACTGACAACCTCAAATTCTACGACTACAAGGGTGATGGACTGATTACATCGTCTTCACATCTCTACTGTTCCTGCCTATTTTCTGTATTCGACTGAAAAAGCCTACTGTGTAGGCGAAACGTTTCGGAATAAAGTTGTCTAACTGTTGCATATGTGTCTTACCTAACAACCTGTCGGTATTGTATACCATTTTGATGTTCGATCCATATTTCGTTGTCCAAGTGATCCTTTATGTGGGTCTCAGTGAAAGCCGCGAACATTGCCTTTGCCTCTGCAAGCAGTCCACGGATGAAAGGTATTTTGTTGTTTGTTGCTGGCTTTAGACCCTGTATATTTGCAAAGAAGAATGTTTTTGGACTGGTGGTATTGTTGGTACTGGGGAGGGATTTTTTTTCCGGCATTAGTATCTGTATCTGTTGGTTTGGAGTGGAGGCCATCGACTGTGGTTCCACTCCAGGAATGACTGGATTTGGTGTACGATTTCTGCCATTTCCTGCCAGTTTTTTTTCCTTCCTGGCACTAAAAAACCTCTCCCTCTTGAGTGGCTGTGGCTACCCAGGTTTTCCCATGGCCTGGATGTTTTGTATCTTTTTGTCCCCTTTAGATGGTATGCCTGGCAATTTAAGTTATAGCACAGTCTTTCCTGTACTGAAGAGGTACACAGTTCAGGGTGAAAAAGCTTACAGGAAGGGAGTTTGCATTTTCCTGTTGTCATATGGGCATGGCATTTCCTAGGGTGGTCATAGTTGCACGTCCCATCTGTTTTTCCAGATTTCCCATGCCAGCAGATACCGAGTGCATAGTATGTGCACAGGCTTGGTTTCCGTTTGCCTTGGGTTTCTGTGACTGTATTCCCTGTTGGTGCATGTTTCCCTGATGTACATAGCCTATGTTAGGTCCTTAATTGATTATGCTGCTCCCATGTTGATATTAGCTAGAGAAAGTTCTCTCCGACCCTTGGAGTTAATGCAAAATGAAGCTCTCAGGATTATTCTTGGCTGTCCCAGATCTACAAAAGTTCTTAACATGAGGAAGGAGCTTGGTATTTCTAGTATCAGTGATAGGATTGTTGAAATTAACACTGTACTCGGTATTAGAATGTTGAGAAACGAACCAGACACTGTCACAGTGAATCTTACCAAGTGTCTAGAGGTAAATACACACAGATCTAAATGGATTGTGAAAACGTGCAATTGCATTAAGTTTTATAACCTGCATGAACTGTATCACTGTAGGCAACAAGAGCATTTCACCCCTCCATGGAAGATGTGTTCATTTAATATCACATACCTACAAGTCCCTCCCAAGAAGCTCATTGCTAGTAATCCCTTCCTTAAATCTCTTGTTAGAGCAACTGCTCAAGAAGAAATTTTTCGCCTAGCTGGTAGTAACAAGTTATCACAAGTTATATACACTGATGGATCTAAACAGGAGTCTTCTGGCAGGGCTGCATCTGCTCTTGTTGCCACTTCCCTAGTTAAGAACGATAATAAATTTGTTGAGTTAGGCATAAGAATTAACAACTGGGCGTCTACACTGCAAACTGAATTGTTTGCAATCCTAATGGCGCTAAAGCTAACCTATGACACTGAGCTTGACTCTATCATCATTACTGATTCTTTGTCATCATTGAAGGCTCTTGACTCATGTAATGACTCCAACAACATGCTCATTGGGGAAGCCAGGTATAGATACTCAAAAATTAGGGACAAAGGAATTAATGTACAATTGCTATGGATCCCATCACACATTGGATTACTCCTTCATGATAAAGTCGATATGTTAGCCAAGAAGAGTATCGAGAAGGAGAATGTAGAATATAACTTTGGTATAACTGTGTCTAGCATTAGGAATAATATTAGGAGAGAAGTAAATAATGAAAATGATTGTTATAGGAATGCAGTTAGAAGCCTGAGTAGATCTATAACCCACTATGATAACATGAACGTAGATAAGTATGTTTATGGAGCAACTTGCAATGTGAACAGACTGACTGATGTTGTAGTGGCCAGGCTTAGGCTTGGTTACAAGTACTTCTGGCAGTTTGGGAGACACACAGATGATGATCAAACTAAATGTAAATTATGTGATCAGGCATATGGTCACTCTCTTGAACACTATGTGCTTAATTGTCCACTTATTGAGGAATACAGAGACAGACAGTATAATAACCTATGTGACATGTCAAGATATCTTATTAATGAAAATAAGATACCAGATATACTAAGCAAATTTCCTAAATTTGCTTGTAACAGATAAGTGAACTATAGATATGTAGATATAAATCCATATGTATTCCTGTTAACCCTTTGGGGCCTAGTTCCTAGGCCTTTTGTGTATCCATATGCTCTCGCGCTACCGTCCACAGGATGGATATGGGGTGCACAATAAACTAGCCACTTCGGTGGCAAAATCTAATCTCTCCCTAGCACGAACAATGGAGCTCCCACCAGTTGTTTTTGGTAATATATCCTCACTATTGCTAGTGGAGTCCTCTAGTTTGCTATTTCCTGCGGTATTTCTAGTTTGCAATATTGGTTTTATCTTATCTTTGACTACACTTGTTTCCCTACTATGGCTCCTGTCCCCTATGAGGTCATTTATATGTATTCCTTCCTGCGTATAATTCCCGACTACCTGGACAAAATCTCCAGCTTCACCATTACTGTATCCCAGGACAGCATCTCCAGCTTCCCCATTACTGTCTCCCAGGACAGCATCTCCAGCTTCACCATTACTGTCTCCAAGGACAGCACCTCCAGCTTCACCATTACTCTCTCCCAGGACAGCACCTCCAGCTTCCCCATTACTGTCTCCCAGGACAGCACTATTAGCCCCCCATTTACTGACCAGGACATCATCTCCAGCCTTACAGTTTCTGACTACATGGCCAGTATCAAGGGCAGTACCATTCAGCCCGGACTTTTTATGTTCCCATCTGTTGTAGAAAGCTTCCAGGTTTTCTATGAAAGCAGCTTTGATGTTGACCTCTTTTAATACCCTTGTGATTTTAGTCCACAGATTTATCTCATTTGGGCATACCCAAAAACACTTCCCTGTTTTAATACTGCTTGTAGCTAGTTCTTGGATATCTGCACAAGGGGCGTGACACCAATTTCCACAGAAATGACAATTTATGCATGTGGAAGCCCGTTTGTTTGACTGACCACAGACTACACACAGCTTCATAATGATTTGAATGGTTGATTTACTGCAATTCTACTAGCAACCTCTTGAATATTCTATTAATAACCTGCTAGGTGGTGCACAACGAAACCGTTTGAAACCAGTCCAGGGTTCGGACCAGTCAAGGGTTCGGACCAGTCAAGGGTTCGGACCAGTCAAGGGTTCGGACCAGTCAAGGGTTCGGACCAGTCTATCTGATCTGATCAGTGGGTCACTTATTTAAACCATACTGGTCGGTGATTTGAGCTAACACATGAAGGATCTACTGGAAATTATCTACCCGAGTAATATGTGATTTGATTGATACAAAAGTATAACTTGCGTGTTGAAGAGCCGGTGACTGCTGGCACTCCTACAATGACGAACGGTCGACCTCCACCCTTGTTTATCAATCGCTGTATCTAGCTTCTCTATTTTTTTTTCCCGTCTCCACCACAATAAATGCTATATTATCACTATAGTTGACTGGTGCAAATTTTGGAGGAAGGACGCTTTTTCTGTAGTAATAATTGCTTCTCGTTGTGTATATTGCGACCGCTGGTAACTGCAGGTTATATGAAATTCACAGTATGTCTGGTATTTCAAGAGAAAGAAACTAATGAAAGTCACTCCACTCCACTAAGTACCATTATAATACTGGTTAGTTGCTACTACAACACTGTATTCTGCTATTCACTGGTATCACTAGATTATATGCGAGTACACTAGCAGGCCAGGAAGATTATTAAAAACAGCTGACCGGTGGTAAGTTTCTGGCGACTTCTGGCACCTGCCTCTATAGGCTTATCACTTCATTTACAAATTCACCTGTTTTCAAATGACACTTTAGCCTTTATCATCAATATACTAGGGAGCCACTGTAGTATACACTATACACTATGTATACTCAATGCTTTCAGGGAGACTTTCTTTCCTCTGACTCAAAGTTCAATTATTATTATTTTTTTCACACGGGACACAGGCCTATGATTCCCCTCTGGCAGTAAACTCTGCTAGGTAGTGCACACTAATTCTCCTTTTTTGACTCAGTATATAATGTTTTCCGCCCAAGATTGGTTCCAGGCGCTAGAGGGATGTATCGTATAGGATTGATGACACAAATTAAAGTTCTGCGTTTGTGTACCAAACCTTTAGCTTCTTTTCTATCATTGTGGTCATGCCAGAATATTGGGTGTGTGCATGTGTGTGTGTGTGTGAGTGTGTGTGTGTGTGTGAGTGTGTCTTGTGCGGTGTAATGACTGGCCGCAACTTCTTGTGACCTGACACAACCCTCCTGGGACCTGGCCCTACGGTCTTACAATGTTGCCCTTAAAAGCTTGTCCCACCTACCTTCTCACACTCGTCAACACTATATTCTCTATGTCTATGCTATTTCTATTCTAATTCTGGTAATAGCTTGCAGGAGTGAGTGACCAGTATCAAACAGTATGCAAGGCCAGCCAGGGCCGTCAACATGCAAACCACAACTAGGCGAATAAACTTGCAGTGACAGTTGCCAGCTGCTGATGACGAAGTAGTCGTACGTAGGCCTTAATCCCTATTTTGGAGATCCTTCACCCGTGATGATTATAACCATATATTCTCGTACATCCCGCTTCCTCACTTCACTCTTCACTGATGATAGTATACACTTCACATTATATACACTTCACTTTATATGTATAATGGCACACAACTTGTCGTGACGACACTTCTTCAGGCCTACCGCTGCCAATGTGGCAACAGCGCCTAAGACCCCCAACGGTTTGCGCTTTGAAATATTATGATTTCAGCTTTCCTCTCACTTTCTTTAACTAATAACTTTAATTATCACTCGTAGTATTGTTCACTGACGTTCCACTACCACTGATTACTTCTAGCTGTTATTGCACGCCTTACAACGCTAAGGATCTCGGAGCCTTGTTAACCACGTCTTCACCCCACGGACAGACGTGTGTGTGTGTGTGTGTGTGTGTGTGTGTGTGTGTGTGTGTGTGTGTGTGTGTGTGTGTACTCACCTATTTGTACTCACCTATTTGTGGTTGCAGGGGTCGAGTCACAGCTCCTGGCCCTGCCTCTTCGCTGATTGCTACTAGGTCCTCTCTCTCCCTGCCCCATGAGCTCTATCATACCTCGCCTTAAAACTATGTATGGTTCCTGCCTCCACTACATCACTTTCTAGGCTATTCCAAGGCCTGACTACTCTATGACTGAAGAAATACTTCCTAACATCCCTTTGATTCATCTGAGTCTTCAACTTCCAATTGTGACCCCTTGTGTCTGTGTCCCATCTCTGGAACATCCCATCTTTGTCCACCTCGTCTATTCCGTGCAGTATTTTATATGTCGTTATCATGTCTCCCCTGACCCTCCTGTCCTCCAGTGTCGTCAGGCCGATTTCCCTCAACCTTTCTTCATAGGACAATCCCCGTAGCTCTGGGACTAGTCTTGTTGCAAACCTTTGCACTTTTTCTAATTTCTTGACGTGCTTGACTAGGTGTGGATTCCAAACTGGTGCTGCATACTCCAGTATGGGCCTGACGTAGATGGTATACAGAGTCTTAAACGAATCCTTACTGAGGTATCGGAATGCTATCCGTAAGTTTGCCAGGCACCCGTATGCTGCAGCAGTTATCTGATTGATGTGCGCCTCAGGAGATATGCTCGGTGTTATACTCACCCCCAGATCTTTTTCCTTGAGTGAGGTTTGCAGTCTTTGGCCATCTAAACTATATTGTGTCTGCGGTCTTCTTTGCCCTTCCCCAATCTTCATGACTTTGCATTTGGCAGGGTTAAATTCAAGGAGCCAGTTGCTGGACCAGGCTTGTAGCCTCTCCAGGTCTCTTTGTAGTCCTGCCTGATCCTCGTCTGATTTGATTCTTCTCATTAACTTCATATCATCTGCAAACAAGGACACTTCTGAGTCTATCCCTTCCGTTATGTCGTTCACATATACCAAGAACAGCACAGGTCCTAGGACTGACCCCTGTGGAACCCCGCTTGTCACAGGCGCCCACTCTGACACCTCGTCGCGTACCATGACTCGTTGTTGCCTCCCTGTCAGATATTCTCTGATCCATTGCAGTGCCTTTCCTGTTATGTGTGCCTGATCCTCTAGCTTTTGCAGTAACCTCTTGTGAGGAACTGGGTCGAAGGCCTTCTTGCAGTCCAAAAATATGCAGTCGATCCACCCCTCTCTCTCTTGTCTTACTTCTGTCACCTTGTCATAAAACTCTTGTAGGTTTGTGACACAGGATTTTCCTTCCCTGAAACCGTGCTGGTTGTCAATTATACACTTGTTTCTTTCCAGGTGCCCCACCACTCTCCTCCTGATGATCTTCTCCATGACCTTGCATACTATACACGTTAGTGATACAGGTCTGTAGTTTAGTGCCTCATGTCTGTCTCCCTTTTTAAAAATTGGGACTACATTTGCCATTTTCCATACCTCAGGGAGTTGCCCAGTTTCAAATGATGTGTTGAAGATCTTTGTTAATGGCTCACACAATATCTCTGCTCCCTCTTTAAGGACCCATGGAGAGATGTTGTCTGGTCCCACCGCCTTTGAGGTGTCAAGTTCGCATAGCAGCTTCTTCACCTCCTCCTTGGTTATATGTACCTCATCCAGCACTTGCTGGTGTGCCCCCCTGTTCTGATTTCTTGGAGTCCTACTGGTTTCCACTGTAAATACCTCTTTGAATCTTGTGTTGAGCTCCTGACAAACCTCTCGGTCGTTTCTTGTGAATTCCCCATCACTCTTCCTCAGTCTGATTACCTGGTCCTTGACTGTTGTTTTCCTCCTGATGTGGCTGTACAACAGCTTCGGGTCAGTCTTTACTTTTGATGCTATGTCATTTTCATATTGTCTCTGAGCCTCCCTTCTTATCTGTGCATATTCGTTTCTGGCTCTTCGGCTGATTTCTTTATTTTCCTGAGTTCTCTGTCTTCTGTACCTTTTCCATTCTCTAGTACACCTAGTTTTTGCCTCCCTACACCTTTGGGTGAACCAAGGACTCGTTATGTTCTTCCCATTATTTCTGTTTCCCTTGGGAACAAACCTCTCCTCTGCCTCCTTGCATTTTGTTGCTACATAGTCCATCATTTCTTGTACTGGTTTTCCTGTCAGTTCCCTCTCCCACTGAATGTCTTGAAGGAAGTTCCTCATGCCCGAGTAGTTCCCCCTTTTGTAGTTTGGTTTTTACCAGCCTATTCCTGCTACTCTCTCCACTTGGAGCCCAACTATGTAGTCGAAGCACAGAACCACATGATCACTAGCTCCCAGGGGCCTTTCATACATGATACCCTCGATGTCTGAACTACTCATGTGAATACAAGGTCCAACCTTGCTGGTTCATCCTCTCCTCTCTCTCTGGTAGTGTCTCTAACATGTTGATGTATGAGGTTTTCCAGTACCACATCCATCATCTTGGCTCTCCATGTTTCGGGACCCCCATGGGGCTCCAGGTTTTCCCAGTCAATCTCCTTGTGATTGAAATCACCCATAACTAGTAACTTTGCTCCCCCAATGTGTGCTCTCCTGGCCACCTCGGCTAGTGTGTCGATCATTGCTCTGTTACTCTCATCGTATTCTTCTCTTGGCCTCCTGCAGTTCTGTGGTGGGTTGTACATTACTGCAATTATCACCTTATGTCCCTCAGACTGGATTGTTCCTACTAAGTAGTCCCTTTCGCCCGTGCCATCCATTCCTTCCATTTTCTCAAAACCCCACTGGTTTTTAATGAACAGTGCAACTCCTCCTCCCCCTCTCCTCCCTCTGTCTTTCCTGAGGATTTGATATCCGGATGGAAAGATTGAATCTGTTATTATTCTGGTGAGTTTTGTTTCTGTGAGTGCTATTATGTCTGGGGATGTCTCTTTGATTCTTTCGTGCCACTCCTCATACGTGTTTGTTATTCCATCTGCATTTGTATACCACACCTTCAACTTCTTTTCTAAGACTGTGGTCTGGGAGGTATATTGGGGTTGGGGAAGTGGGAGACCTGGTAAGGAACTATGGGTTGTTGCTGTGGGGGTGGAGTTTGTAATGTAGTGGGTGGGGGCATTGGATGTGGCATGGGTGTTTTGATTTAGAGTGTTTGGTTGCACTGGGGTTGACCTGGTTGGGAGGCTTCTATAGGAAGTTGTGAGGGAGGCTGTATTTGATCTTCTTCCTGGGTCTGGGATCTCCTGTCTGTCTTCTCCATCCCCTCTCTTTCCTCCTTTCGCCTTTGTACCATCTCTCTCAGTTTCTGCCTTTCTTCTTGTGTTCTGTCACGGTCGAGATACATCTTCCTGTATGCCCTCATGTCCCTTAATCGTGCTTTCTCCTGCAGGATCCTGGTCCGAGTCACTTCTGCCTTGAAGGTCACTCTCACTGGCCGGGTTCTTCTTTTTACAAACCCCCCTATTCTCCGAAAATTTTCCAGCTGGGTCATATCGTCTTCTCCTATTGCTTTCATGATGCTTTCAATTGCTTTTTTTCCCCTTGTTTTCTTGCTTCATATGTTTCCCTTTCAACTTCCTGGAGCCCATACACAAAGACTGACCTCACCCTTTCATTCTCCCACTGCATATCCCAGTGTATCCCCTCATTTAATTTGGTTTCCTCCACTGCAGCTTTCCTTTCATCAGTTTCACTGGCTAATGTACTTGGGCTCAGTGGACTGTCATTTCCCCTTCTCGGCTTTCCTTGGGCTCTGTTGTTGTCTGTAAGGGCCTCCACATAAAGCTTAGCTCTTTCATTTGCTACAGTCTCCTCTGATAGAGCTTCTCCATGCAGTTGTGCCCCTTCTTTCCCTACAGTCCCCTTATTTGTGGCTGAGGTAGCAGTCTCTGTTGTCAATCCCAAAATGTTCTTTAGTTCTTTAGGCTGTTTCAGATTTTTCAATTCCTCTTCTAAACTCTGTATCCTAGCTTCTGCTGCTTTGACATGCACCTCCCACTTCCTGCTTTCCATGTCTATCCTCTCTTCCATTCTCATGCTAAGTTCTTTTAGTTTCTTTTCCCATTCATGATCCCTTTTTATGAGCTCTGCTGCCCAATCTTCCTTTGCAGTTTCCTCCTCCTGTCCCTTGGTTTTTCTTGTTGCTCTCTGGCAACACATTTTTGTTTTATCCTGATTGCCTCAGACTGGGAAACCTATGTAGTTCTGTATGTTAGGTTAGTAGTGTGTATGTCAGAGTTTGGGGGGGGTGGAAGTAGTGGAGGAACTGTGGCTATGTGGGAGCTGAGTGGGGTGGGGAGGGGAGGGTTTGGGGTGAACGGGGGAGGGGAGGGTGATCGAGGGAGGGGAGGGATCAGAGGAAGTAGTGAGATGTCGGTGGTGAGGGGGGGAGTGTATGTGTGTCTGGATATGTGTGTGTGTGTGTGTGTGTGTTGTGTGTGTGTGTGTGTGTGTGTGTGTGTGTGTGTGTAATTTTGTGTGTAATTTTGTGTGGAATTATGTGTGGGTTTATTATGTACTGAAAGGTAGGTGGCTTGTGCGTTGTAATGTAGGTCTCAGTGGTCCTTGGCTGCCCACACTTTCTTGTGACCTGACCCCCAACCTCCTGGGACTTACCGCCCTTACTTACAGTGTGTGTGTGTGTGTGTGTGTGTGTGTGTGTGTGTGTGTGTGTGTGTGTGTGTGTGTGTGTGTGTGTGTATGTGTGTGTGTATGTGTGTATGTGTGTATGTGTGTGTGTATGTGTGTGTGTGTGTGTGTGTGTGTGCGTTTGTGTGTGTGTGTGTAATTATGTGTCGAATTATGTGTGGGTTTATTATGTGTCTGAAAAGTAGGTGGCTTGTGCTTGGAGTGTAATGTAGATTCTCAGTTGTCGCTTGTGTCCACAACCTCTTGTGACCTGACTCCCACCCTTACAGTGTTGCCTATGCTCGACCTGCTTATAGTGAGTTAATCACCTTGTTCAATGGATTCCCATTTGCTAAACCTTATTGAATACTTGAGTGTCTATTCTTTATCGTGCTATGAGAGTTAGACCATTCACATTCAGCTTGGTGGTTAATTGGAACCTGGAACCCCACACTCAAACAACCACTCATAGGTGATACAGTACTTGTAGTGCAGCTGTAGCACTGTAGATTGTCCAGGTCGATTGACGTCCTGGCGTAGATCCAGCTCGATGTACGTGCTGGCGTAGATCCACCTCAATTTCTTCTCGTTAATAATGTACCCTATTCACTGTATTTCTTTCACTGGTCACACGATTGTTTCACTTTATTATCTTTCTTGGGTGACACTTGACAACGTCGCCTTACACACTAGCCTGCCCACTGCGCCACAACGTTTTTATTTTCTAGATCACTTACAAAATTGTGGCTCTCCCCACACTTATGTGGTTCAGGCAGATTTAAAATCACTTCTAGGATTGTTCACTACCCTGACACACTTAGCAACCCTTGCAGAACACTCAGGTAGCCCTCAAAAACACTTATATTCCTGGAGCACGGAAGCGTGACTAGCGCACTCGCTGTGTGTGTACTGTGTGTGTGTGTGTGTGCGTGTGTGTGTGTGTGTGTGTGTGTGTGTGTGTGTGTGTGTGTGTGTGTGTGTGTGTGTGTGTGTGTGTGTGGGTGTGAGTGTGCATGCTTGTGTGTATGCATATATTAGTACGCTCGTGTGCATGTGTCTGTGCGTGCTCCCTCGTGTGTGTATGTGTGCGCACGTGCGCTCGTGTGGGTGTATGACCCACTTACTATTTGTATTTATAACTCATTACAATTGTGACCAGGTGTGGACGTATCAGTGGCTCATTACTTTGTAATTTGTTCATGACTGTAACCATGTATAGGAGTGAGGCTGATTCATTACCTTTGTAACTTTCCATGATTGTGACCAGATCTACCTGGAGTTTATTACCTTTGTAACTAGTTCAGCTATCATAACTTTGGGGTCCAGTCCCTGGACCCATTATGTACCTTTGTAATCTTTTGACTACCGCCCACAGGATGGGTATGGGGTGCATAATAAAGATATTAAACTGAACTAGTCTACTTTCAGAGCACTACGCACGTGCACTTAGATCTATGTTTACCTGGAGATTACCTGGAGAGAGTTCCGGGGGTCAACGCCCCCGCGGCCCGGTCTGTGACCAGGCTTCCTTAGGTCAGTGTCCCAGGATGCGACCCACACCAGTCGACTAACACCCAGGTACCCATTTTACTGATGGGGAACATAGACAACAGGTGGAAAGAAACACGTCCAATGTTTCTACTCTGGCTGGGAATCGAACCCAGGCCCTCACCGTGTGAAGCGAGAGCGTTAACCACCAGGCCACCAGAGCCAGTTTAAGGGTTAAACCAACAATATGAGAGACTACAAGATTGGAGAATACACTGGACCTCATCTTCACTAACAATTATGAACTGATACGAAATGTCACCATATCAAAAACAATATACCCAGATCACAACATAATCGAGGTTCAGACATGTATGGGCAGGGCCCCAGACTGACAGAATGTGATCAGTCACAAGGGAGCCTTCACCAAATTCAACTGCAATAACAAAAACAAATAGTGGGACCAAGTAAACCAAGTCCTAAATGATATTAACTGGGAAGATAGCAAAGCTGCTGATCATGAGTGACTTTAACCACAAGGAAATCGATTGGGAGAACTTGGAGCCACATCGGGGCCAAGATACATGGAGGGTTAAGATGATGGAGGTGGTATTGGAAAACTTCATGTACCAACACATAAGGGACACTACCAGAGAGAGAGGAGAGGATGAACCAGGGAGACTGGACCTAGTATTCACCTTGAATAGTGCAGATATTGAGGACATCACATACGAAAGACCTCTTGGGGCCAGCGATCATGTGGTTTTAACCTTCGAATATACAGTAGAGTTACAAGCGGAGGGGCAAGCAGGAAGGGCCAGGCAAATGAAGCCAAACTACAAGGAAGGGGACTATGCGGTAATGAGGAACTTCCTGAACGGGGTCCAGTGGGACAGAGTACTGGCAGGGAAGCCAGTAAATGAGACGATGGAATATGTAACAAAAATATGCAAGGAAGCTGAGGAGAGGTTTGTACCCAAGGGTAACAGGAATAATGAGAAAGCCAGGATGAACTCATGGTTCACCCGAAGGTGCAGGGAGGCAAAACCAAGTGTGCTAGGGAATGGAAGAAGTACATAAGGCAAAGGACCCAGCAGAATAAGGATAGCAGTCATAGAGCCAGAAATGAATATGCACAGGTAAGAAGGGAGGCCCAATGACAATATGAAAAAGACATAGCAACAAAAGCCAAATCTAACCCAAAGCTTTTATACAGCCATATCAGGAGGAAAACAACAGTCAAGGACCAGGTAATCAGCCTAACAAAGAAGGAAGGAGGAGAGACAACAAGAAACGACCACAAAGTATGTGAGGAACTCAACAAGCGATTCAAAAAAGTGTTCACAGAGGAGACAGAAGGGACTCCAGAAAGACGGAGAGGTGGGGTACACCACCACGTGTTGGACACAATACACACAACCGAGGAAGAAGTGAAGAGGCTTCTGAGTGAGCTAGATAAGAAAATGGTTTTGGCAATCGCAGAGGTTATATTGGTACTACTCTCCTGTCTGCCCTTGTCATTCCCATTCTAGAGCTGGTTGAAGCACGGTCTGCTCTCTAGTGGCTTCTATTCTGCCTTGCTTACCATGGAGTACATTAATACCTATTGCTGTACATAGTGTATATAGTGCACATACTTCTGTTCTAAATTGGTGAAGGATAATATAGGTCAAAAGTTTTCCTGCTGTGTTTATTTGCTCCCTTTACACCCAGGATAACAGGCCATTTGGATTCCTGGGTTGTAATACACCCTCTCCCACCATCACATCCACTACCTGCTTCTACCACCGTACCACCCTCTATCACCATCACAACCACTACCACCTTCTACCACCCTCACTACCACCCTCTAGCACCATCAGATCCACTACCAACCTCTACCACCATTACAACCACTACCACCCTCTACCATCATCACTACCACCCTCTACCACCATCATATCCACTACCTCCCTCTTCCACCGTGCCACCCTCTACCACCATCACAACCACTATCTCCCTCTATCACCATCACTATCACCCTGTACCACCTTCACATCCACTACCACACTCTACCACCATCACAACTTTTCCCACTCTCTACCACATTCAGTACCAATACCACCCTCTACAACCATGACAACCACTACCACCCTCCACTACCATCACAACCACTACCACCCTCTACCACTATCACATCCACTACCACACTCTACTACCATCACAACCACTACCACCCTCTACCACTATCACATCCACTACCACCCTCCACTACCATCACAACCACTACCACCCTCAACCACCATCACAACCACTACCACCCTCCACTACCATCACAACCACTACCACCCTCTACCACTATCACATCCACTACCACCCTCCACTACCATCACAACCACTACCACCCTCAACCACCATCACAACCACTACCACCCTCCACTACCATCACAACCACTACCACCCTCTACCACTATCACATCCACTACCACCCTCCACTACCATCACAACCACTACCACCCTCAACCACCATCACAACCACTACCACCCTCCACTACCATCACAACCACTACCACCCTCTACCACTATCACATCCACTACCACACTCTACTACCATAACAAACACTACCACCCTCTACCACCATCACATCCACCCTCTACCACCATCACCAGAACCCTCTTCCACCATCACACCCACAACCACCCTCTACCACCATCACTATCACCCTCTACCTCCACAACTACTAACACCCTCTACCATCATCTCTACCACCATCTGCCACCATCACAACCACTACCACCCTCTACCACCATCACAACCACTTCCACCATCACATCCATTACCACCCTCTACCACAATTACATTAACTACCACCCTCTACCACCATCAATACCACCCTCTACCTCTATCACATCCAGTACGACTCTCTACCACGATCACTACCATGCTCTTCCACCCTCAAATCCACTACCACCCTCTTCCACCATCACAACCACTACCACCCTCTACCACGATCACTTCCACTACCACCCTCTACCACTGTCACAACCACAACCACAATCACATCCTCTACCACCCTCTACTGCCATCACAACCACTGTCACCCTCTACCACAATCACAACCACTAACACCCTCTACCACCATCACAAACACTCCCACCCTCTACCAACATCCTCCTTTGTACGTTTTCCAGAGCATTTATAGCTATTCTGTAATACGGTAACCAAAACTGTGCAGCATAACCTAAATGAGGCATAACCAAGGATATATTGAGTTTAAGAACAACCCGAGATCTCTTATTATTTATGCTTTTTGATATGAAGCCAAGGATTCTGTTAGCTTTGTTGCAATCACTTATGCACTCTTGTCTTTGTTTCCGATTACTGCTAAGCAGAACTCCTATATCTTTTTTGCAATCCGTAATATTAAGATCTACATTATTTAGTTTATATGTGGCATGGTTATTGTCCTGTCCAACATTTAGAACTTTGCATTTGTCTATAGTAAACCGCATCTGCCACTTCTCCGACCACTGCTTCAGTCTATTCAAATCTTCCTGGAGTGCTCTAATGTCCTCATCAGAATGAATTCGATGGCCTATTTTGGTGTCATCAGCGAACTTGTTTATTGTGTTCTTTATGCCTTCATCTATCTCGTTTATGTAGATTGTGAACAACAGGGGGCCCAACACTGACCCATGTGGAACACCGCTCGTGATGCTTCCCTTCCCTGATTTCTCCGTATTTATGCAAACTCTCTGCTGCCTATTTGTCAACCATGCCTCTATCCAGGAAAAAATTCCTCCTATTCAATGTGCCTTAATTTTCCTCAATAGTCTCTGATGTGGGACCCTGTCAAAAGCCTTACTAAAGTCCATATACACAATATCATATTCATTACCATGATCTGCCTCAAATACCTTAGTAAAAAAAGTTAATAAATTCGTAAGGCAGGAACGCCCCTTTGTATAACCATGCTGAGATTCGTTGATTAATTTGTGCTTTTCAAGGAGGCTACGAACTGCCTTCGGCAATTATTGATTGCATAAATTTTCCCACTTTGGAGGTTAGGCTCATTGGTCTATAGTTCTAAGCTAAGGACCTGTCACCCTCTTTGAAAATAGGTATCACATTTGCCATTTTCCACTTATCTGGCACCATGCCAGTCTGTAGTGATATATTGAAAAGATTAACCAGAGGTTTGCTAAGCTCCTCTTTACATTCCTTTAGAACCCTTGCATACAGTTCATCACGGCCTGGGGATATGTTAGGTTTTAATTTATCAATTTGCCTAAGGACCATGTCACTTGTGACCCTAATCGTGCATAGTTTTCATCCTGTTCTTCATAATTTATTATTTCTGGAATATCGCTAGTATCTTCTTGTGTAAAAACTGAGAGGAAGTATGTGTTAAAAATTCTACACAATTCCTTATCACTGTCCATGAGCTGACCCAAGTAACTTTTGAGCGGGCCTATCTTGTCCCTGATCTTACTTCTGTATACCTGAAAGAATCCTTTTGGGTTAGTCTTCGATTCTCTTGCAACTTTAACCTCATAATCTCTTTTTGCTTTTCTAATTCCCTTTTTTATTTCTGTCTTTAACTGAACATACTGATTTCTTAATTACACCTCTCCTCTTTTGATTTGCCTATACATGCCTCTCTTTTGACCACTGAGATGTTTAATCTATTGTTTATCCATTTAGAATCATTTTTGCTTGATCTAATTTCCCTATTTGGAACGTAAGTTCCATATCGGCAGTCATCACCACCTACCTGATCCATAGTCAGGTCATTCCAGTTCAGCCCACCCAAGTAATTTTTCAGTCCTATGAAATCAGCCAAGCTGAAGTCAGGGACAGAGACTTGATTGCCATTATTAGGGAAATTCCATGATATATTAAAATTGAGTGATTTGTGATCACTTTCCCCAAGCTCATCATTAACCTCAAGATGATGAATTAGCGTTTCCCTGCTGGCAAGAACCAAGTCAAGCAGGTTATTTTCTCTAGTTGGCTGTGTCACAAACTGTTTTAAAAAACAATCCTGAATCGTATCAAGAAAGTCACTTGACTCCAAATTTCCTGTCAAACTGCTCCAGTCAATCTGTCTATAGTTGAAATCTCCCATTATCACAACATTTTCGTATGTAGATGCCTTACGAATTTCATCCCATAGAAGTTTACCGCACTCCCTATCAAGATTTGGGGCCCTGTAAATCACACCCAAAATTAGTTTTTCACGGCCCTCGAGAAGCTGTAACCAAACAGATTCAGTGACTGACGCTTCTAATTTTATATCTTGTCTAACACAACAATTTAAATTGTCACTGATGTACATCACTACTCCACCACCCTTCCTGTTGACCCTGTCAGTATGGAATAATTTATAGCCTTGTATGTGACATTCAGAAGGCATCTCTCTATCTTTCAGATTGAGCCAGGTCTCTGTTATAGCAATAATATCAATGTTTCCTGCACTTGCAAATAATCTTAGCTCATCTATCTTATTTCTCACACTCCTGCTATTAGTACAATAGACCCTAAGGGAGTTAGTCCCTTGCTGCCCTCTGCTGTCTCCCTTTGTTTGCTGACCTGATCTATTGTCTTTATTTATAACTTCATGCTGAATGTCTTTTATGCATTTACCACCCTCCACGACCATCATTATCACCCTCCACGACCATCATTACCACCCTCCACGACCATCATTACCACCCTCTACCACCACCACTACAACCCTCTACCACCATCACTTCCACCTTCAATCACCATCACTACCACCATCATTACCACTCTCCACAATCATCACTACCACCCTCTACCACCATCACAACCACTACCATCCTCCACCACTATCACTACCACCCTCCACCACCATCACTACCACCCTCTGCCACCTTCACTACCACCCTCTCCCTCAATCACAACCACTACCACCCTCCACCACCACTTACACCCTCTCCTTCAATCACAACCTCTACCACCCTCTGCCACCATCACTTCCACCCTCTTCCACCATCACTAAAATCCTCTTCCACCATCACTACCACTCTCCACAATCATCACTACCACCCTCTACCACCATCACAACCACTACCATCCTCCACCACTATCACTACCACCCTCCACCACCATCACTACCACCCTCTGCCACCTTCACTACCACCCTCTCCCTCAATCACAACCACTACCACCCTCCACCACCACTTACACCCTCTCCTTCAATCACAACCTCTACCACCCTCTGCCACCATCACTTCCACCCTCTTCCACCATCACTAAAATCCTCTTCCACCATCACTACCACTCTCCACAATCATCACTACCACCCTCTACCACCATCACAACCACTACCATCCTCCACCACTATCACTACCACCCTCCACCACCATCACTACCACCCTCTTCCACCTTCACTACCACCCTCTCCCTAAATCACAACCACTACCACCCTCCACCATCATCACTTCCACCCTCTCCTTCAATCACAACCTCTACCACCCTCTGCCACCATCACTACCACCCTTTCCACCATCACTAAAATCCTCTTCCACCATCACTACCACTCTCCACAATCATCACTAGCACCCTCTACCACTATCACAACCACTACCATCATCCACCACTATCACTACCACCCTCCATCACCATGACTACCACCCATGCCACCTTCACTACCACACTCTCCCTCAATCACAACAACTACCACCCTCCACCACCATCACTTCCACCCTCTCTTTCAATCACAACCTCTACCACCCCCTGCCACCATCACTACCACCCTCTACCACCATCACTACAAACCTCTACCACCATAACAACTACCACTTTCTACCACTTTCACTACAATGCTCTACCACCATCGCAACCACTTCCACTCTCCACCACCATCACTACCACCTCCCCACCACCATCACTACCACCCTCTACCACCATCACTACCACTCTCCACCATCAATACCACCCCTCTACCACAATCACCACTACCTTCTACCACCATCTCAACCGCTTCCACCCTCCACAACCAACACTACCGCCCTCTATCACCGTAACTACCACCCTTCACCACCATCACTACCACCCTCCACCACCATCACTACCATGCACTACCACCATCACTACCACCCTCCACCATCACTATCACCCTCCAACACAATCACTACCACCGTCTTCTACCATCACTACCATTCTCCACCACCATCACTATCACCTTCTACCACCATCACTACCCCGTTTTTTCACACTCTACCACCACCACTACCACCCTCCACCACCATTACTACTATCTACCACCATCACTACCATCTACCACCATCGCTACCATCCTTCACCAAAATCACTACCATCCTCCACCACAATCACTACCACCCTCTGCCACCATCACTAGCACCCTCTACCACCATCACTACCACCCTCTACAACCATCACTACCACACTCCAACACCATCACTACCACCCCCCACAACCATCACTACCACCCTCTTCCGCCATCACAACCACTGCCACCCTTTACCACCATCACAACCACTACCACCCTCTACCACCATCACTACCACTTCCTCCCTCTACCACCATAACAACTACTATCACCCTCTACCACCATCACTACCACCCTTCACTATCACTATCACCATCCAGCACAATCACTACCACCCTCTACTACCATCACTACCACTCTCCAACACCATCACTCTCACCTTCTACCACCATCACTTCCACACACTACCACTATCACTAGCACTCCACCACCATCACTATCGCCCTCCAGCACAATCACTATCACCCTCTACCACCATCACTACCACTCCATCTCCATCACTATCACCCTCCAGCACAATCACTACCACCCTCTACTACCATCACTACCACTCCACCACATCACTATCACCCTCCACCACCATCACTACCACCACGTACTACCACCATCACTATCACCCTCCACCACCATCACTACCACCACGTACTACCACCATCACTACCACTCCATCTCCATCACTATCGCCCTCCAGCACAATCAATACCACCCTCTACTACCATCACTATCACTCTCCACCACCATCACTATCACCTTCTACCACCATCACTACCCCGTTTATCCACACACTACCACCACCACCACTACCTCCCTCCACCACCATCACTACCATCCTTCACCACCATTACTACCATCCTCCACTACCATCACTACCACCCTCTGTCACCATCACTACCACCCTCTACACCATCACTACCACCCTCTACAACAATCACTCCCACCCTCCAACACAATCACTTCCACCCCCATTGCTACCACCCACTACCACCATCACAACCACTACCACCCTCTACCACCATCACAACCACTACCTCCCTCTACCACCATTACAACCACTACCACCCTCTACCACCATCACAACCACTACCACCGTGTGGCATGCAAAGAGTACGTACATTTTATTCGGCGAATGCACACACCCTCATTTACAGGCTATCTTCCCCAACCAGCGATCCAGGTGACTAAGAGTTGATGATGGGGCCCCGTCGTTCAACCAGTAACCAGGTTCCAGCCAATAAGAAGATGCTTTTGGCAATCGCAGAGGTTGTGTGGGTACCACTCTCCTGTCTGCCCTTGTCATTCTCATTCTAGAGCTGGTTGAAGCACGGTCTGCTCTCTAGTGGCTTCTAGTCTGCCTTGTTTACCGTGGAGTGCACTAATACCTATCGCTGTTCATAGTGTATATAGTGTACATACTGTTCTAAATTGGTGAAGGATAATATAAGTCAAAAGTTTTTCTGCTGTGTTTATTTTGCTCCATTTACACCCAGGATAACAGGCCATTTTGATACCTGGGTTGTAATATGGGTAGCCTGTGCGAGAGCTGGAGCTGGACTTAGAGAAATGTTGAGCCTAGGGTGAAGCTGGTAGCAGGAACATTGTGTAGCTTGCTGTCTGGCACTTCATTAGCTTTGCCAACGCTTTACAAACTTTGCGTGTCAGTTGCTTTGCTGTGGTCAGCCTTGCTATTGTGTGATTGTTCAACAGCTCGCTACTAGCTTGTTCAGTGTGCTCGCTTTGCTATGGTCAATCTTGTGGAACAGTGTGTAGCTTGCTGTCCAGCATTGCATTAGCTTTGCCAACGCTTTCCAAACTTTGCGTGTCAATTGATTTGCTATGGTCAGCCTTGCTATTGTGTGATCGTTTAACAGCTCGCTACTAGCTTGTTCGGTTTGAAGATTTTGCAGTCAGCTTTGCTATTGCGTATCCACCTTGTATGCTGTTGCAACCCCTGAATGGGTTACAATGTATATGCTGTATATATACATAACGTATATTACCTTTTCATATAATTTTATATTGCTTATATTTGTGATAATAGCTAAATCGTAAATATATTGCTTTATATTATTATTTGACTTAGTTACTATTGTTAGGTAGGATGTAACATATTATGTGCTCATAGTTCAAGTCTTGATTGTCTAACTGCTGTAATTATCGCTTTTTGCTAGTTACTCTGCCGGCTTCTGTTGCTGGGCAGCAACTGTCCATGGAGCTATCACGTGATAGAGGTGGGTGTTCTCACCTCGCCTGAAGTATTCAGTCTGGTCTAGACTCGCTTGGTGGTTCGACATATTCCTGACAAGTGCCTAAATCTCCCTTATAGGCCCTTGTTTGAAGAGGGTGTTCTCACCTCGCCTGAAGTATTCAGTCTGGTCTAGACTCGCTTGGTGGTTGGACATATTCTAGACAAAACAAGCCTAAATCTCCCTTATTGGCCCTTGTTGGAAGATCGTCTCTTTCTTATTATTGTTGTTAGTTCTGGAGACTATTCAGAGAACATTGTATAGACTTAGTGATTTTCGACTTTGTATTGAGGTTGTGTGTCGCATAGACACTCTAAGCAACTCAGGTCCTGAGTTGTAGCTTCTGACTTAATTTGTACTGGTATCTGTGTATTGTCACAGTCGGGGATTTTCATATGCTGAACTTAGATTCAGTAGTATGGGAGTTTTGTGACTTTTGTGGAGGATCTGCTGATGGTCCCTACTTAGTGTCGTTATATTATCTCCTTGTTCCTGATTCTGTGTCGCAGTTGCTTGTTATATTGCTATTGGGCTTAGCATTCTTTTTATTGTTCAAGCAGACTGTTCTGATTACCAGTCGGTCAAGAACTTAGTTTATGATAGGACTTTGTCACTCATTTGTTTAAGTCTAGTCGAGTCGTGAGACATAGCGAACTACTTAGAGCACTTACACACATACACATAATTATTTGTATATTGTATTATTAAATATTAATGTACCAGACGGTACTTAAGACATATATGTGATATGTGCTATCAGCACAATAATACTGTACATGAGAGAAGTGATTATTCTTATTTTTTTATATTGATTTAATTTAATTTGATATAAGCCTAGAAGCTTAGTTATTAATAAATTTATTAAATTTTAATTTCTCTAGCTAGTAGCCTACCAGTTGTAATCCTGAAGCACTATTGAATCATACTGAATTCTAATGGATAATTGGACAAGGATACTGACTAATTGTTACGAAAACCCAGTAACAGGCTGGATGCTAGAAGGGCAGTCCTTTCTAGTATTCACTGGAGATCTCTAAGCTTTTAGAATCGCGTTTTTTGTAACATATGCGTATTCTGCAATCGCACTGTGCATAGCTAAGCATGTTCTGCAAATAACGTGTTACGTTATTGTATTCTGCAATCGTACTGTGCCTAGCAAATAACTTATACACTGGGGTATGCCACCTAGATGAGTCAGACGTCTAGTGTCAGCATATACTTTGTTTAACCTTCCTAAATTATCCCTACAGCGTTGTTGTCAAATTGCTCGTTCCATTGGCATTGATTATGAACACACTCTCACAGCTGTGCAACTGCGTTCACTGATCACCGACAAACTTCGAGAAGAAGAGATGACACATCAGACTCCTCCCTCTATGGGAGCTAGGAATAAAACTATGTTCTCACAAGAGGAAGATGATACATCGACGGAGCAAAAATCATCAGTCTAGTGCAGCAGGGTTGTCTCAAGGTGAATCAGCGGCGTTGGCACTTGAGCTGGCAAAAATCAATCTTGAGCAGACTAGGGAACACAGAGCATTTGCAAAAGAAGAATTTGAGAGAGAAAAAGAAAGAAGGCAGTGTGAAGGTTTACTCAGCCCTGTAACAACTTCAGACAGTATTACTCAGGCTGGCTTCTCCTCAGGAAAATTAATGAATAGAAAAAGAAATAAGAATTCACAAAGATAAACACTTTATTATTTATTAAATCAAACATAAAACAATAAAACATGAAAGGTATATCCTATCTGAAAGAAAAATTAAAAATGAAATGAATAAAATAACATTTGAACTCAACGCTAATATCTACAGGGGTGTCTGGTGTTGGTGACACTGTTGTTGAAATCGTAGCCGTTGCTGATGATGGGGGGGGGGTCGCAGGTCTCTGGACGTTAGTCCTTCTCCTGTTCTTCTCGTTGATTGACAGGTGACCCTCACTGTCATCCAAGCTGAAAAGATAGACAGGTTACCCACTGCTTAAATAATCACTCTCCATGGCAGTGTACAATACTCAAAAGACGAGGTGATTATTACAACAGTCAACCTAGAGCAAGACTGAAAGGACTAAGTTTATTATTGGTCAAAAGTGAAGCTTTTAACCAATAAATCCACTAGAATACAAGGCAGGCATGTACTTACAGTATTGTTGGGAGCTGTGAGTCGAGTGATTTACTGATTGACCAGAGCCCCACACGTCACCTTTCGGGGGGGGGGGGGAAGAGGGAGGGGAAGGGATAGTGGGAGCTAGACTGACCCTACCTTAACAAGTAGCCGGCAATGAAACTATCACTTTCAGGGAGGGGGAAGAAAGGCGGGAGCTTGACTTGCCCTACCTTAGCTAGTAGCCACCAATGAAACTATCGTTACTATATTGCTACTCCTATCTATTGAACTTTTCCCTCACACTCTCCCATACCAAGACTTATAGTCAAGGAGTATAAGAAGAATAGGCGAGGAAAAAGTTCTAACATGTGGAAATCTTCTACTGACTGTCACGACTTAACCAGTCAGAGAAATAATTGGATGAACCATTGATATACACAATATGGAACTTAAAAGCCTGGAGTGCCAATGTCCACCTCAAGAGGCGACTGTTGGTTCCCTTAAAAGTTTCTAGGTATATCAAAGGTTTGTGGTCCGTTTCCAAAATGAATTCTTTTCCCAGCAAATAAAATTTAAGTTTGGAGATACCGCACACAAGGGCTAAACATTCCTTTTCTATTGTGGAGTATCTTGTTTCTGCGGGAAGGAGTTTCCGGCTTAGGAAGCATACAGGGAAGGGAGTACCATCATGGTATTGTAGTAACACCGCACCTAAGCCAGTATTGGAGGCATCAGTTCTCAAACAAAATGTTTTATTAATATCTGGAATCTTAAGTATAGGGTCTTTCGAAAAGATACTTTTAATCTCATTAAACTTTTCCCGAGCTACGTCGGAAAGTTCAAGAGGTTCCTTCACAAACTTTTTAAGGAAGTCGGATAAGATGCCTGTAAGATCAGAAAGGTTCGGGATAAACCGTGCATAAAAATTTACAGAACCAAGAAAGCTTCGCATGAGCTTCTTGGTTTTGGAGAATTTAAATTCTAATAAAGCTTTGATCTTACTGGGAAGAGGCTGCAGAGAGTTATTAGAAAGTATCAGTCCAAGATATCTAATCTTGTTATACCCAAGAAAGCATTTCTTCGGCTTGGCAGTGAGGCCATGTGAGCGTAACCTACGCAAAACTGATGTTAATGTTTGGATATGTTCGCCCCACGTAGATGTCATTACATAAATGTTATCAAAATAAACTGAAACATTTGGCATATTACCCAAGACCTTTCTCATCAGTCTCACGTAGGTAGCACAGGCAGTTACCAAACCGAAGGGCATAGTTCTATACTGCATCAGTCCTTGGTGTGTAGGAAAAGCGGTGTACTGCTTAGAAGAAGGATCTAACATTACTTGATGATATGCCTGTGCAATATGAATCTCTGAAAAGAAGGAAGCGTCATAAAATTTGTGTAGATCGCTATCTATTAAGGGCATAGGCTCAGCATCCCACCGAGTTATAGCATTAAGGCCTCTGAAGTCAATAGCAAGTCTATATGAATTATCCTCCTTCTTAACCATGACTACTGGTGAACAATATGAAGATACTGAAGGTTCAATGATCTTTAGTTTTAATAATTTGTCTACCTCTCGGTCAAATGCATCCCTAAGGTGAACTGGAACTGGGTATAATTTTCGTTTGATAGGATTGTCCGTCATTAAGTCAATCTTATGGACTACCGTGGAGGTAACACCTGGAATATCAGTAAAGACGTCTGAAAAGTTACTCGCACATTGAAGTAGTTCATGGCTCTTATGGTCATCCAAAGATTTATTAATATTAATCGTGGTTGCGTCTGAGTGGTCAAGAGTCACCAAGTCATGTAGTTCTTCATCATAGTCTAAGTTAGAGGTGTCAATTACGCACATCTTACATTCTTCAGTTGTCGCATCAAGTTCGTGTGGAAAAACTAAGTCAAAGTTATTAAAGCAGTTAACCGAATTTCTTCGGTAATATTTCTTAAGGATGTTGATATGATAAAGCTTAGGTTTCCCCTTGACTTCTATGAGGTAGTCCACTTTCCCACAAATTTTTAATACTTTATATGGACCTTTCCATGCTACTAATAATTTATTTGACTTTATAGGCAAAAGTACAAGAACTTCATCCCAAACGTTAAAACTTCTCCTCAGACTTTTGGAGTCAAAATAGGTTTTGTACTGGTCCATTGACAAGCTTAGGTTTTTCGAAACTATGTCAGAGGTCTCCTCAAGTTTGGATCTAAGGTCAAGGAGAAACTGGTAAGAAGACTGAACCTCAGCATTTACCTCCTCATTAGTCCATAAGTCATGAAGGATGGACAGTGGACCTCTGACCTGTCTACCATAGAGTCACTGGGAACTTCCCTCATGGCAAACAAAGCACAGGGTAGGTAACGATGCCACTCCTTAGGTTTAAGGGAGCAAAGTTTCCTTAAAATGGACTTGAGAATCGAATGCTGGCGCTCAATCCTCCCATTACAGCTGGGATGATAGGGTGTGGTGAAGAGGCTTCACTCCCAGAAGTTGGTATAGATGTTGCATTAAGTCAGATGTGAATTGTGTCCCACGGTCAGACAAAATTTCTCTAGGGATGCCCACTCTGGAGAAGATGGACAAAAGGGCTTCAGCCACCTCTGTAGTAGTTATGGTCTTTAAGGGTATGGCTTCAGGGAAACTCGAAGCATAATCAACTAATGTTAATATATAGCTATGTCCCTCAGATGAAAGTGGAGATAAAGGACCAACGATGTCAATAGCTACTCTTTCAAACGGTACCGTAAAGACTGGCATTTTGACCATAGGTACTCGCCTGGTACCTCGGGAGGATGACAGTTGGCAAACTTTACACGATCTACAATAGGTAGTGATATCTGAGGACATTTTTGGCCAAAAATAGGTTTCCTAATTTTATTTAAGGTTTTACGATGCGAGAAATGTCCGGCCACTGGCAGTCATGAGCCATTTTAAGAACAGTCTCTGCATTGACTTGGAACAACTAAGATGGAATAGTCTATCTCATCTGAATTTAATTTGAATACTGACTTGTACAAGATACCTTTTATATATTCAAATTTATATGAAAAGTTTTTCCTTTGGATAACTTGATTTTGTTTAGCGGCATTATGGCAATTCTGAAGAGAAGGGCAATTACGTTTTAACTTGACA
The DNA here is from genome assembly GCF_038502225.1 of Cherax quadricarinatus. Lineage (NCBI taxonomy): Eukaryota > Metazoa > Arthropoda > Malacostraca > Decapoda > Parastacidae > Cherax > Cherax quadricarinatus. Next base: position 12,474,971 of record NC_091385.1, read on the forward strand.
AAGGAGTCCTTCGATATATCTAAAGGCTTAAAGTCAGGGAAAATCAAAGGATGGACAGTAGGAGAAGCCTGGGCTTTGGTCTGAGCCCTAGTCAAGACATTTATGGTATCGGAGGAGATATCTTCACTTTCATCTAACAAGTGAACTTGTGATCCTACTTCCTCGCTTTCGAGAGTAGCATCACTGG
>NC_091385.1:12475257-12530257 GCF_038502225.1 Cherax quadricarinatus
CATTCTTCACCTGACCTCAGCCGGACTATAAATACTCGCGTTCCTTCCACCCCAGGTAGTTCTGTTTGTGACTTGAAAAAGCCCACTGTGTGGGCGAAACGTAGTCAATAAAGGATCACATTATACTGCATTTGTGTTTATATTGCCAATATATTGGGGCACCAAACATTCGCGATTTTTCAACATTCACGGGGCTCTTGATCCCCTAACCCCCGCGAATGTTGAGGGAGACCTGTATACAAAACGGCCCGACGATTTGCCTTTGTGGTCCCTTGGACCCCTCCATGTTCTATGTCAGCCTCCTCTTCACAAGTTTGGAGGATCTGTGTGGAGTGGGACCTCGGAAGATGGGCTTGAGTGCCTGACCATGTTAAGGATCGTGAGTGTTGACTGGAAGTCTTACTGTTTGGTTCGGCCACCAAGTGAGAGACATCTTGACATGTTTTGTGAAGTTTCCTGCCTGGTGTACACCTGACTGCTCTGGGTTTGGCTCTACTCTCATCTCCTGATCAGGAAGATGCCACCCTGGAGTACCAGTTGCTTGCTGGATTACCGCAGCAGAGACACAGGCCTGTTGGTGCAGGCTTTCACAGTGGACATTGTGTGCAATTCTTGCATTGTAATGTGTATTGTTTTTAAAAGCCACTAAAATTGTAAATAGTTACACACTTGAGTATATGGGTATGGTTAAAATGCTTTTATAAAAAATTCTGCAATCTGTTGTAAATAACATTAAAGTGAATAGTAGTTATGGTGCTGGGAAATATGTAGCATTTCTAGTAGTCTTGTTTACCGCCTTCAGACTTAAGCAATATACTTTTTACTAGCCGTATCCTGAGGGACACGGCTAGCTTTTGTGAGACTTCGTCTGGAGGTGGGGGTGTTATGGGGCTATAGGACCCAACATGTATTTATAAGTAACAGTTACTCTGGAATACCTAATTATATTGAAATGATGGGGACTCGGTTCTAAATGTCAGAAGGGCTGATCAACCTTATGACTGAGAGGCAGCTGGGTCAAGCCTTTTTCTCAATATAATAGGTTATACTATAGACACACACACAATTTAAATAAGTAGTTTATAAAGTTGTATTTCTTTTTGTAAAAGTAAAATTAAAGTGTGGTAGAATTGTGGTAACTGGAGAATTGAGCTTGGCAACAGTCTTTTTGTTTTGGTGGGAGGAGCTTAGCTAGGCTTCTCTCTCTCTCCCTCTCTCTGACTCTCTCTCTCTCTGTGGCTGACCTTCAACCTGGCAGGATCTCTGGGTCCTTCTTCTATCTTTTGGGGCAGTATGTGTGCTCCAGGGGTGAGTTTTTATAATTTAAGTTGTGGCCACCATACCCAGGGTGACTAAAGTGTGTCAAAACACTGGTTAGCCCAGAGTTATGTCAAGAAGAGAGAAGGACAAAAGTTAATAAGATACACCATGTGGAGAATAGCTATGGAGTGTGTAGATCTTTGTTTTGAAAATGTGAGGCTGTAATTGTATATTCTGTACATATCTATTGAGAATACAGTTATATTTTTATAGTAGCAGTTTACATAACCTGTGAAGAGGGCTGGTGAAAGGATATCAGAGACACTCAGGATGATCAGCCATAATGTAAGTATTACCCCTAGACAGATAAGGCCATTAAGTAAAAAGCTACCCCACACTAGAACATGTAGTGAGAACCTTACTATCAAAGTAATAAGGGACAACCAACGTAACAGGAAGTGATCACCATGCTTCAGACGAGAAGTAGTTGTTGATAACTTAGTGGGCAGTTTTCTATTGCAGGTATTGTTCCTTGGTACTTGAATACTATTTGTCTGATGACAGACAAACAGAATTCGCCATATGGTAGTTTGTTTCTGGTCCTCATCTTATACATATTATAAGCATTGAGCATGGAAATGTCCAGAATATGGAAAAGGAGTTTTATGTACCACTTATAACTCTTGTGAACACAATCAGCAAACCCAATCTGCATGTCACATTTGTCCACTGTGCGCATACTGAGTGTGTAGTCAATCACTGGGTTCACTGGTCTCTCTATTCTGCCTGTCAGTGTTTGTCGTTTTGTTAGGGTGAACTGATGACAACAGCGTGACATCTCATTTGTCATGCCACTGAAATACCATGATGTCATTGGCAGCAAACACCTGCACCTCACCTCTACGAGTGCCAGCGTCAAACCTGGGCATATACTTACGATTTCCATGCACTGTGCCACACACATCTGTCATGTTCACTCACAAAAAATCACTGATTGAGGGGCTTGTGTACCAGTTATCAGTATACAGTATATACCCCTTACCAAGATATGGTTCCATCATTGTTCTAACCACATCACCAGAGATGCCCAATAACTTCCTGCTATTGTGCAATGTATTACTTCCAGTGTACACAATAATATCCAATACAAGATCACTGTAGTAGTCACAAAGCACAAACAACTTTGTATCAAAGCGTTTCCTCTTGCTTGGTATGTACTGCTTGAATGAGAGTCTTCCTTTGAACAGAATCAAAGACTCATCAATAACAAGCTTCCTGAAGGGATAAAAAAACATACTGAATTTCTCTTTCAGATACACACACACATTACTAATCTTATATAACCTGTCGTTTCTGTCAGGCCTGGTTTTGTCTGAGAAGTGAAGCATATGTAATAGTAGCACAAATTGATTTACTCGCATTATATCACTGAAACCTGGGATTGCAATCAGGCGGTCTGTTGACCAGTATGATTTCACTGGTCCTAGTTATATTAAAAAACAGTTATAAACTCCTCCATCCTCTCCCCTCCTCCCATCTTCCATACATCACCATGCCTTCAATGCAGGTAAGTGTGTTGTTATTATTGTTTTATTCTTCATGTATCATTGTTTTCTGTGTAGGTAAATGTATATTTAATGTAGAAAACATTTTTTAATACTTTTGGGTGCCTGAAATGGATTACAGCAGACCCCTGACCAAAGGCGGCATCGACTAATGCCAAATTCGTCTAAAGGCGCTCTTTGGCGTCAAAACTTTGGCTCTACCAATGACGAAAAACTCATCTAATGGCTTTCGTCCTGAATGTGTCCATGCAGCTGGAGCACAGCCTGAGTGGGCCCAGCCACTCCAAGACTCAGTGTGCCATTGTTTACAAGCTGTTGCAGTCGATTCCATGTGTACCTGCGATATATTTTGTATTATTCCAGTGTTTTTAGGCCTTGTAACTGCTAAATAAGCAACCATGGGCCCCAGGAAAGCTTCTAGTGCCAAGCCTGTGGTAAAAAGGGCGAAAATTACTACTGAAATGAAGAGATCATTGAAAAATATGAAAGTGGAGTCCGTATGTCCGAGTTGGAAATGCTATATAACAAATCCCATTCAACCATCAATACAATCTTGGTGAACAGAAAGGCAATCAAGGAAGCTGTTGTTGTGAAAGGTGCAAGTATGTTTTCAAAACGGAGATCACAAATAATTGAAGAGGTGGAGAGACTGTTGTTGGTGTGGATTATTAGGAGATAGTGTTTCTCAGTCAATATTATGTAAAAAGGCAAGGCAGTTGCATGATGATCTCATTAAGAAAATGCCTCAAAATAGTGATGATATTGGTGAATTTAAGGCCAGCAAAGGTGGTTTGAGAGATTTAAGAATCATAGTGGCATACACAGTGTGGTAAGGCATTTTGAGGCTGCCAGTTCAGACAAAAGAGAAACTGAAAAATATGTGCAGGAATTCAAGGAGTACAAAGACACTGAAAACTAAAAAATCCAACAAGTGTTTAATTGTGACGAAACAGGCCTGTTTTGGAAGAAAATGCCAAACAGGCCTTAAATTACTCAGGAGGAAAAGGCACTCCCAGGACATAAGCCTATGAAAAACAGGCTGACATTAATGTTCTGTAGTAATGCTAGTGGTGATTGCAATGTGAAGCCTTCATTGGTGTATCACCCTGAAACTCCCAGAGTGTTCAAGAAAAACAATATTGTCAAGGGTAATTTGTGTGTGCTGTGGAAATCAAACACTGAGGCATGGGTCACTTTTCTTGGACTGGTTTTATGGTTTGTTTGGCCCCAATGTGAAAAATTACCTCCTGAAAAAGAAATTGTCACTCAAATGCCTCATGGTAATGGACAATGCTCCTGCTCATCCTCACAACTTGCAAGAGCAAATTACAGAGGAGTTTACCTTCATTAAAGTAAAAGTTTTTGCCTCCTAATACAACTCCTCTCCTCCAGCCCATGGACCAGCAGGTCATTTCAAACTTCAAAAAACTCTACACAAAAGCAGTGTTTCAAAAGTGCTTTGAAGTGACCTCAGACACTGAACTGACCCTAAGAGAGTCTTGGAAAGATCACTTCAATATCCTCAGTTGCAAACCTTATAGGTAAGGCTTGGGAGGGAGTGACTTGCAGGACTTTGAACTCTGCTTGGAGGAAACTGTGGCCACAATGTGAACAAGAGAGGGATTTTGAAGGGTTTGTGGCTAACCCTCAAAAGCCTATGCCAGCTGTGGAAGCTATTGTGTCATTGGGGAAGTCCATGGGGTTGGAGGTTTGTGGCGAGGATGTGGAAGAGTTGGTGCAGAACGACAATGAAGAACTAACCACAGCAGAGATGCAAGAGCTTGAGGTGCAATAGCAACAGATCACAGCTCAGAAATGTGCTTCAGAGCAGGAGTAAGAGAGAAAGAGGAAGTTGCCTTCATCAAGGATTAAGGAAATGTGTACAATGTTTACAAAGGTGCAAGCACTTATGGATGAATTTTATCCTGTCAGAGCTGTTGCAAGCCGTATCAGCAACATGTACAATGACACTCTTGTGTCCCATTTTAGGGAAATCCTAAGGGCACGTGAGAAACAGAGCTCTCTGGACAGATATTTTGTGTGACAGGGGTTCAGTGACTCTTAAGCTGGTCCTAGTGACATTAAAAAAACAAAAAGGGAGGTAGCCCCGCCAAAGGACTTGGTACCTGAAGTCTTTATGGAAGGCGATTCCTCTTCCAAACAATAGAAAACCTGAATCTCCCCTGCTGCTGGCACATCACTCATCAACAACTCCACAATAAAGGCAAGTGGCATTTAATTATTGTTTATTTTGCATGTACCATTCATTTCTGTGTAGGGAAATTTATATTTCATGTAAAAAAAAAAATTACAGTGGACCCCGCCTTACGATATTAGTACGTTCGTGAGACCTCATCGTAAGCCGAAATTATCGTTAGCCGAATTAGTTTTCCCCATAAGAAATAATGGAAATCAAATTAATCCGTTCCGGACACCCCAAAGTATGAAAAAAAAAATTTACCACATGAAATATTAATTTTAATACACACAAACTGAAGAAGACATGCACAATTACTACTCTACTAAGAATAGAATACATGACACTTACCTTTATTGAAGATCGGGTGATGATTGATGGGATGGGAGGAGGGGAGAGTGTGGAAGTTATTGTTTAGAAGGGGAATCCCCTTCCATTAGGACTTGAGGCAGCAAGTCCTTTTCCGGGGCTACTTCCTTTCTTCTTTTAATGCCACTAGGACCAGCTGGGAAGTCACTGGACCTCTGTCACATAACAAATCTGTCCATAAAGCTCTGTACTGCCCATTACTTTAAGACTTTCCTAAAATGGGCCATTACATGTCATTGTACAGGTTGCCAACACAGCTTGCAGTAGCTGTGTCAGGGTGATTTTCATCTGTAAAGGTTTGCAGTTGAACTCACTTTGCACACATTTCCTTAATCTTTGAAGTAGGTAACTTCCTCAATTTCTCTCTCCCCTCCTCTGAAGTAGTTTCCTCAGGTCTGGCCTCCTGCTGTTGAAGATAATCTTGCAGCTCATCAGTGGTTAGTTCTTCATTGTCCTCCTCCACCAACTCTTCCACATCCTCCCCACCAACCTCCAACCCCAAAGACTTCTCCAATGCCACAATGTATTCCACAACTGGCATACGCTTCTCAGGGTTAGCCTCAAACCCTTCAAAATCCCTTTCTTCTACGCATTGTGGCCACAGTTCCTTCAAAGCAGAGTTCAAGGTCCTCTTAGTCACTCCCTCCAAAGCCTTATCTATAAGGTTTACAGAATTGGGGATACTAAAGTGATCTTTCCAAAGCTCTCTTAGGGTCAATCGAGTGTCTGAGGTCACTTCAAAGCACTTTTGAAACATAGCTTTTGTGAAGAGTTTTTTGAAGTTTGAAATGACCTGGTGGTCCATGAGCTGCAGGAGAGGAGTGGTATTAGGAGGCAAAAACTTGACCTTAATGAAGCTCATGTCCCCAGAAAGTCACTCTGCCAAGTCTGAAGGATGACCAGGAGCACTGTCTAATACCAGGATTAGGTAATTTTTCACAGTGGGGGCAAATGCTTGGTGTAACCAGTCATAGAAAAAGTCCCTAGTGACCCATGCCTTACTGTTTGCCCTCCACAGCACACACAAATCAGCCTTGAGGACATTGTTTTGCCTGAACACTCTGGGAGTTTCAGAGTGATACACCAATAAAGGCTTGACTTTGCAATCACCACTAGCATTAGCACACATCAAAAGAGTAAGCCTGTCTTTCATAGGCTTATGTCCTGGGAGTGCCTTTTCCTCCTGAGTAATGTAGGTCCTGCTTGGCATTTTCTTCCAAAACAGGCCTGTTTTGTCACAATTAAACACTTGTTCAGGTTTCAATTCTTCACTTGAATTCCTTCACATATTTTTCAGCCGCTTTTTGATCCGAACTGGCAGCCTCACCATGCCTTATCACACTATGTATGCCACTATGATTCTTAAATCTCTCAAACCAACCTATGCTGGCCTTAAATTCACTCACATCACCACTAGTTGCAGACATTTTTCTAATTAAATTATCATGCAATTTCCTAGCCTTTTCACATATGATCGCTTAAGAGATGCTATCTCCTATCTGTTTTCCGTTTATCCACACCAATAACAGTCTCCCAACATCTTCTAACACTTGCGATCTCTGTTTCGAAAACAAATTTGCACCTTTTGCAAGAACAGCTTCCTTGATTGCCATTTTGTTAGCCAAGATAGTAGCGATGGTTGATTGGGGTTTGGTATACAACCTGGCCAGCTCCGAGACACGCACGCCACTTTTGTACTTAGCAATTATCTCCTACTTCATTTCCATAGTAATTTTCACCCTTTTTACCACAAGGTTGGCACTAGAAGCTTTCCTGGGGCCCATGGTGACTTATTTTGCAGTTACAAACACTAAAAACACTGTGATAATAAGAAACATACCGAATGTATGCTTAGATGTGACTGCACTGGCTGGCTTGTAAATACTGGCACCCACGGGGCAGCTGAGGCCACACGTGGGACGCATCCTGGACGAATCACGTAAGGCGAGTTTTTTATCGTGAGGCGAGGCAAAATTTTTGCATTCAAATGCTTCGTAGGAGGATTTAATGTAACGCAATGCGTTCATAAGGTGGGGGTCCACTGTACAGTGGACCCTTGACTAACGATATTAATTGGTACCCGAGAACGATTATCGTTAGTCGAGTTTTTAAACATTAGTCGAGGCAACGTGTTAGTATTAACATGTATCATTAGTCGAATTTAACATTAGTCGATGCCATCGTTGGTCAAGGGTCCACTGTATTTTGTTTAATACTTTTGGGTGTCTGGAACGAATTAATTCTATTTCCATTATTTATTCTTAAAATTAATTCGACTAACGGCTAATTCAACTAAAGGCTAGCTCTCTTGAACGGATTAAAGCTGTTGGTCGAGGGTCCACTGTAATTGGATTTCCATTATTTCTTATGGGGAAAATTAGTGCGGATTAAATCAGATTTGGTATAAGATACTCTCTCTGGAACGGATTAATTACATTATCTGGGGGTCCATTGAATTAATTTTAGTATTATTATACGGCATGACCTAATAGTTTCTTGTATTCATTGTAACTCATCTAATGACCACATTTACTGATGTTGCCTTATTCATCTTAAGTTAATTTTAAGTTTTCCAGAAATGCTCTGCATATAACAGGGCTTTTGGCATGTACACCCAACTATTATACTTCTTTGTATACAAGTATGTATCATGTCAAAATAAATACAGTGGACCCCCGGTTAACGATATTTTTTCACTCCATAAGTATGTTCAGGTGCCAGTACTGACCGAATTTATTCCCATAAGGAATATTGTGAAGTAGATTAGTCCATTTCAGACCCCCAAACATACACGTACAAACGCACTTACATAAATACACTTACATAATTGGTCGCATTCGGAGGTAATCGTTATGCGGGGGTCCACTGTATTGTTGTTGTTGTTATTATTATTATTATTATTATTATTATTATTATTATTATTATTATTATTATTATTATTATTATAGTAGGCAGTGTTAACCCTTCCAGGGTTGTGACCCGAGCTCGCAAACTTGTTCCCAAGTTCAAAGAATTTTCAAAAAAATTATTTTTTCTTATGAAATGACAGAGAATTTTTTTCCAAAGGTAATGAAACCAAAAGCACAAAATTTTAAGGAAATCTTTTGGAATTATGCCTTTACAAAGTTAGTGGTCACTGCAATTTTTACTAATCGGTGATTTCGCCCACTTTCAACCCTATTTAGGGCCAATTTCATTTTTTCAGTCGACTAAACTTGTAGCTATTTCATTAGAACTCCTTTTATTCTATCAATTTAGTACAAGAAACTGCCCATTTACAGTGGACCCTCAGTTAACGACGTCATCGGACAACGTAAAAATCAGAAAAACGACACGTTTTTGCATCAAAATATTGGCTCAGTTAACAACAAAGAACTCTGTTAAAGTCATTTGTCCTGAACGTGTCTGCGCGGTGTGAGTGGCCCAGAAACTCCATGTACAGCCAGTGTGCCATTCTTTAGAAGCCAGTGAGGACAATTCCACGCACACATGCAATACATTTTGTGTTATTCAATTGTTTTTAGTGCTTGTAACTGCTAAATAAGCCACCATGGGCCCAAAGAAAGCTTCTTGTGCCAGCCCTGTGGTAAAGAGAGTGAGAAATACTATTGAATTCAAGAAAGAGATCATCGCAAAATACGAAAGTGGAGTGCATGTCTCCGAGCTGGCCAGGTTGTATAACAAATCCCATACAACCATTGCTACTATCTTGGCCAACAAAAAGGCAATCAAGGAAGCTGTTGTTGTGAAACATGCAAATGTGCTTATAAAACAGAGATCTCAAATATTCAAAAATGTGGAGAGACTGTTGATGGTGTGGACCGTGGGAAACAATTATCATGAGATAGTGTTTCACAGTCAGTTACATGTGAAAAGGCAAGGCAGGTGCATGATGATCTCGTTAAGAAAATGCCTGGAACTAGTGCTCATAATAGTGAATTTAAGGCCAGCAAAGGTTGGTTTGAGATATTTAAGAATCATAGTGCCATACACAGTGTGAAAAGGCATGGTGAGGCTGCCAGTTCTGACAAAAAAGCGGCTGAAAAATATGTGCAGGACTTCAAGGAGTACATAGAGGCTGAATAATTAAAACCCCAACAAGTGTTCAATTGTGATGAAACAGGTGTGTTTTGGAAGAAAATGCCAAACAGAACCTACATTACTCAGGAGGAAAAGGCACTCCCAGGACACAAGCCTATGAAAGACAGGCTAACTCTCATTTTTTGTAGTACAGTGGACCCTCGACCAACAATATTAATCCATTCCAGAGAGCTTGTCCTTAGCCAAATTTATCGTTAGCAGATTTAATTTTCCCCGTAAGAAAAAATGGAAATCCAATTAATCCGTTCCAGACACCGAAAAGCATGAAAAAAAAAAATTCACATGAAATATACATTTTCCTACACAGAAAAACAAGGATACATGCACAATAAATAGTAAATGAAGAATAAATGACACTTACCTTTATTGAGGATTTCTTGGTGAGTGATGAGATGGGAGGAGGGGAGATGGAGGTGTATTATTGTTTGGAAGGGTAATCCCCTTCCATAAGGACTTTAGGTACCAAGTCCTTTTCTGGGGTTACTTCCCTTCTTTTTTTAATGCCAATTGGAACAGCTTGACAGTCACTGGACCTCTGTCATGCCAAAAATCTGTCCACAGCTCTGTACTTTGCATTCCTTTAAGATTTTCCTAAAATGAGCCACAACATTGTCATTGTAAAAGTCACCAGCACAGCTTGCAATAGCTGTGTCAGGGTGATTTTCATCCATAAAGGTTTGCACGTCAACCCACTTTGCACAAATTTACTTAGGCATTGCAGAAGGCAACTTCCTCCATCTCTCTCTCTCTCCCCTCCTCTGAAGCAATTTCCTCAGTTGTGGTCTCTTGCTGTTGCAGATGCTCTTGCAGCTCATCAGTGGTTAGTTCTTCATCATCGTCCTCCACCAACTCTTCCACATCCTCCCCACTAATCTCCAACCCCATGGACTTCCCAAATGCCACAATATATTCCACAACTGGCATAGACTCCTCAGGATTAGCCCCAAACCCTTCAAAATCCCTCTCTAGTACACATTGTGGCCACAATTTCTTCCAAGCAGAGTTCAAGGTCCTCTTAGTCACTCCCTCCCAAGCCTTACCTATAAGGTTTATGCAAGTGAGGATACTAAAGTGAAATTCCAAAAGTCTCTTAGGGTCAACGGAGTGTCTGAGGTCACTTCAAAGCACTTTTGAAACACTGCTTTGGTGCACAGTTTTTTGAAATTTGAAATAACCTGCTGGTCCATAGGCTGGAGGAGAGGAGTGGTATTAGGAGGCAAAAACGTGACTTTGATAAAACTCAAGTCCCCCGCAATTCGCTCTGGCAACTCTGAAGGATGAGCAGGAGCACTGTCTTATACCAGGAGGCACTTGAGGTTCAATTTATTTTCCAGGAGGTAATTTTTCACAGTGGGGCCAAACATATGATAAAACCAATCACAGAAAATGTCCCTAGTGACCCATGCCTTACTGTTTGCCCTCCACATAACACACAAATTAGCCTTCATGACATTGTTTTTTGTGAACACTCCGGGAGTTTCAGAGTGATACATGAGTAGAGGCTTCACTTTGCAATCCCCACTAGCATTACTGCAAAATATTAGAGTTAGCCTGTCTTTTATAGGCTTGCATCCTGGCAGTGCTTTATTCCCCTGTGTAATGTAGGTCCTGTTTGGCATTTTCTTCCAAAACAGGCCTGTTTCATCATATTTAAACACTTGTTGGGGTTTTAATTTTCCGGTGTCTATGTACTCCTTGAATTCCTGCACATATTTTTCAGCCGCTTTTTCGTCTGAACTGGCAGCCTCTCCATGACTTACCATACAGTGTATGCCACTACGATTCTTAAATCTCTCAACCCAACCTTTGCTGGCCTTAAGGGAGGGGTGTGCCTTTTTTCAGTGATCAGGACATTAAAATTGAAAAATTATGGAAAAAAATGTTTTCTTACTGAAAAATAGTGCAAAATTCTGGTAACATTTTGAAGTAATCAACTTGTTTCTATCATATTTCTAAGTATGTTTTTCATTAAATGTATTTTTTTTGGTTCTTGGTGTCAGCAAAAATACATGTTGGCAATTAGCAGTTTTTTTTTTCTTCCCTCCCAAAATTATGATTTTTATGATTATTTCATTGTAAATACTCTACATGGCAACTTCTGTGCTGCCTAGAGTGTGGAGAGCAGTCGATGAGTCCCTCAGTAGCCGGCAGGCTGTAAAGAAGGTAGGAAGGGTGTAGCACGCTGAGAGTTGGGGCGGCACTTCCCTGGAGTTTCACACAAAAAAAAAAAAAAAAAAAAAAAACTCAGTAATAAGTTATTGGCATTGTAATCCCTCTCCTGCGATAAGTATTCATTGGATTGTCATGTTTTTTGCAGATATTATTGAGGAATGGTGGATCTACAAACACCCATGGAGGATTTGCAATATTGTGAACAGCTTTTTGTTAATGATTTTTTCTTCCTAAAAAAAAAAAAAAAAAAAAAAAAAAAAAAAAAAAAAAAAAAAAAAAAAAAAAAAAAACCAACATTTTTTTTTATGGAATCTACTGATATTATCACTAAACTGCTCTGGGTCATTAATAATCTAGCCTTTAACTTTCATCTGAGGTTAACTAGAGCATTGTATATCTTCAGAATTTAGTAAAAAGACGAAAGTTATAGGACCCATGAAATTGTGCATAATTTATTTTTTTCTACCTAACTTGAAGGCTAACAATCAAAACAAACACAGCCTATATGTTTTTTATGCTACTTAATCCAATGTCAAAATCTCATTGAAATTGGACAAAAAAAAAAAATGGGTGATTTCACTCGCCCCTCCCTTAACCCCTTGACTGTCGCAACCCCCAATCCTGAGGTGTCTCCTGGTGTCGCAAAATTTAAAAAAAAAAAAAATTCTTATGAAATGATAGAGAATCTTTTCCCAATTGTAATAACACCAAAAAACCGAAATTTGATGGAAAACTGATGGAATTACAGTCTCACAAAGTTAGCGACCTCAGCAATATTTACAAATCGGCGATTTCGCCCACTTTGAGCCCTATTTTCGGCTAATTCCATTGTTCCTGTCGACCAAACTCATAGCTATTTCTTAGAACTCCGTTTTTTCTATCGATTGAGTACAAGAAACTGCCCATTTACCAATTTCAACTACCTAATAATGTGGTCAGAAATTTGCAATTTGGCCAATTTCATGAAAATTAAAAAATATGACAATTTCAAAATAAGGTCCAAAATGAACAATGCAGACATTCCTGGCTCTAAAATAACATTTTCTTTGTTCATCAGTCATGTCTCCAGGCCCCTCTGATATTACTCTTGCTTTCTATTTTGAATTTTTATTCAAATAAAAAATAGAAGATTTACTATTATGCAGACTACTGCAATACTGTAATAATTCTATAAATAACATCAACCCATTCATGACTGCATATTAGAATGGTAGTTGGACATTTATTGGACAATGACATCATTTGTTTACTTTTGAACATCGGCAAAAATCAAACATTTCCCCTAATTTGAGCTCCATTTCCAGGTTCTTTTTATAGTAAAATCAATCAAAATCACTTCTATTTCTAAAATATGTTTTCCATTCTATCAAATGAGACCAAGAAAACGAGAATACAACCATAAATACTATACGAAAATAGACCACAAAGTCGGCATTTTAATTAAAAAAAACGGTTGGAGTTTTTTTCTTCTCATCATGCACTGCTTGCTCCAGGATTTTTTTTATATGGTGCACACTGACCACACAGACCCATTCTCTCACATGTGGGCCTGCCACCTTTCTCCTCCTTGATTTGAAGCCGCTAGAATTCATGAGTATATATAAGTCAAACACGGTGCCTCGTAAGACGTATATATATGGCCGCGACAGTCAAAGGGTTAAATTCAATAACATCACCACTAGTTGCAGGCATTTTTTTTAATTAAATCATCATGCAAGTGCCTTGCCTTTTCACAAATGTATTATTGACTGAGAAATACTATATCCTGATTTTTGTTTTTTATTTATCTACGACAACAACAGTCTCTCAACATCTTTGAGTATTTGTGATCTCAGTTTCGAAAACATACTTGCACCTTTGCAACAACATTGTCCTTAATTGCCCTTCTGTTTGCCAAGATAGTAGCGATGGGTGATTGGGGTTTGTTATACAACCTGGCCAGCTCGGAGGCACGTACTCCACTCTCATATTTTGTGATTATCTCTTTCTTCAGTTCAATCGTAATTCTCACCCTTTTTACCACACGGTTTTCACTAGGAGCTTTCTTGGGGTCCTTGGTGGCTTATTTAGCAGTTACAAGCACTAAAAACACTGGAAAAATACAAAATGTATCGCAGTTACACGTGGAACTGACTGCAGTGGCTTGTAAACAATTTTATAATATGTAAACTACACATTACAAGCTTTGAAAGGAAACAAACATTTTCATTTTGTACTACACGGCTGTTACCAATCTAATTAATGATAATCACTTCAATTACCTAACTTTAACATCAATATGCAATAATGTATATTAACCCTTTGAGGGTCGACAGGCCCTCTCCGAAACTCGTTCTCAGGGTCGGCCAAATTTAAAAAAAAAAAATTATTTTCTCTTATGAAAAGATAGAGAATCTTTTCCCGATCATAAAGACACCAAAAGTTTGAAATTTGATAGAAAACTTACGGAATTATGCTCTCGCAAAGTTAGCGGTCTCGGCGATGTTTACGCATCGGCGATTTTGCCCACTTTGAGCCCCATTTTCGGCCAATTTCGCTGTACTAGTCGACAAAAAACATGAATATTTCGCTAGAACTCCATTTTTTCTATCGAATGGGTGCAAGAAACCACCCATTTATGAAATTCAACTATCCAGTACAGTGGTCAGAATTTAGCAATTTTGCCAATTTCACACAAATTTCAAAAGATGCCAATTTCCGAATAGGGTCCAGAATAAACAAGAAAGACATTCCTGACACTAAAATGACATTTCCTCTAGTCATTAGTCACGTCTCAAGGTCCCTCTTATATTCTTTTGCTTTCCATTTTGAATTTTTATTCTCACAAAAAATATAAGATTTACTGTTATGCAGACTACTGCATTAGTGTAGAAAACGGTATAAATATTATTGGTGCACTTGTGAAAGAATATCAGACTCACCAGTTGACGTGTATTGCACGCTTGGCACGATTTGTTTACTTTTGAAGTTTGGTAAAAATCGAACATTTCTGCTACTTTGAGCTCAATTTCAAGGCACCTTTCATTGTAAAACCAGCCAAAATCATCTCAATTTCTGTAATATGTCTTCCATTCTATAAAATGAGACCAAGAAAACTAGAATACAACAATAAATACCATACGAAAATACACCTCAAAGTCGCTGATTTATTCCAAAAAAATGGTCAAAGTTTTTTTTTTCTCATTATGCACTGTGTGCTGCAGGATTTGTTTTATACTGTGCACACTGACCACATAGACCCATTCTTTCATATGAAGGCCTACCAGCTTTCTCCCACTAGATTTGAGGCCGCTAGAATTTATGCGTACTAGTACGTCAAAAACCCCTACGCGTAAGACGTACTAGTACGACAAAAACCCTCAAAGGGTTAAAATGTACTGCTCCATAACCTGTGGCAGTATAAAGTAAGAATTTGATTAGTCTGCCTGAAATGCCTAGGCATGCTGGTGGTTTTCTTTGTAATTAACATTTTATAATATGTAAACCACACACTGTAAGCTTTGAAAGGAAATAAACATTTTCATTTTCATATGTACATGACAGTGGGCATTAACCTAAGCAAAGAGAAATTAAAGAATGGACTTAACCCTTTGAGGGTCCAAGAATTAAAAAAAAAAAAAAATTGAAAATTTCAATTTTTTTTAAATTCTTGGGCCCTCAAAGGGTTAAAGGAAAATAATGGGATGCCTTCTCATGTTAAAGCCTTTCTTTATATAAACCAGTTTAGAACAAGGTGTTTTGTTTGTGTTTTGCTCTTAAGGTCAGACACTCGTGCTGTTTGACTTTATTTTCGACTTCAGTGTTCTACCTGAGGTCAAGTCTTATGTAATGCACTTTATGTGGTCCTAATATGTAACCATAGTGTACGTGTCTGGAACCAGTAACATACAGGTTAACATGAGATCAGTAACAATAGCCAATAAACGTCAAGGAACACCAACACCCACCCTGTACCTTCTCTCAACTACAACACAACACCCACTGGCTATTAAAAGACTACAGATGGTAAGGTGTCTGAGGTGACAACAACAATGGCTACTCCTACATCTTTACAGTTCCCTTCCCCCTACAACAGCTCCTATTATGGCCTAACTGCTTATACTGATGCACTGACCCACATGGAGCCAGTAACAACCAACATAAAGCTACTAAAGATGTAAAAAGCTGACCAAACATGACTAATAGAGGACTGCCTGGCATACCAAACACCAGTCTGCTGCCAGACGACATCCCAGTCAAGCAACAGTTATCACTACAATAACTCCACAACAACTCCACTAGTGTTCTCATGGGATACAAGAATGGAAAAAGTAACACCAAGACAGACACAAAACTTCCTAGAAAACTGTTACCCATAATGTCTGCCCTGAAGGACGCCAGCGAATCTTCCACTGCCCCTCACCCCCACCCAGACCAACACAACAACAACAATGGCTGACGACTCCAAAACCTTCTCCGGGTTCTCTCAACACTCATCCTCATCCATGACTTGCACCCAAGCTGACTTGTCTACAACTACGGATAACACCCGAGACCTCTTCACCGCAAACGGCAACATAGATTACAACTCATCAACACCCAAAGGTATAGCTCAGGAATTCAGTCCTCAACAATGACCCGTCTCCATTGATAAAATTCTACAGGAAAATAGTATGCTAAGACGACAAAACGAAACCTATGAAAAAACTCATTATCAATCAATCAATCAAGTTTATTCTCTATAAGGATTACAATGCGAGGTTTACAGATGGCGTTGATGGTGGCAAGATTAGGGTGAGAGATGACATAAGTCATGTCGTCAGCAAAGAGAATGGGTTTCAGGTGTTGGGATACGTTTGGAAGATCATTGATGTAAATGAGGAAGAGCAGGGGTCCAAGGACACTTCCCTGCGGAACTCCAGTATCAAGTGGCTATGTTGATGATGCTGTATCTTTAATGGTGACATAATGATACCTATTAGTAAGGTAGGATTTGAAATATGCAAGCGCATGGCCTCTTATATCATAATGGTCAAGTTTGTGGAGTAGGATGCCATGGTCTATTGTGTCAAAAGCTTTTCTTAGGTCAATAAAAATTCCTAGCGGATATTCAAGAGTGCTCTCTACATACCCAAAACACGAGAATTAAAGACCTTGAATATCATCTTACAACACAAAACTCAAAGATTAGTGAACTAGAAAACAAACTGACATCATTAATAAACTCGTCTCTAAAGAACAAGCAAACCTACATTCAACTATAGACACACATGCTAAACAAATAAATTCTCTCACCAACAAGCTGTCAGAAGCTACACAAGACTGGAAGTTAAACATGGAATCCCAGTGGAATGCATGCTTCCAGTATCAAAGGGATATTATTGAACAAGACAAGCTCCTAGACTCTGTCATTTTAACCAGCTCTACCTTACCACCAGATACAAACAATGAGAATTGCACCATCAAAGCACTCCAACTAATAAAAGATGAGATAAAAGTTAACATTAAAACCAGTGATATCAAGGAGGCCCGACTGCTAGGCAAGCCGGATCAACGACAAAGTGTTAGGTTAAAATTCAATTCCATTGATGTAAAAAATTATCTAATAAGTTCCTCTGTCAAGACACGGAGTAATGTGTATATAAATGAGTGCCTAACTAAAAAACGTCAGAACCTTTTATACAGACTTCGAAAACTTAAGCATGATAATGCATCGATAAAACAGTTCTTTACTCGTGATGGCATTATTGTGGTAAAATTATCAGACACGGGTCGTAGGTTTGAAATAACAAATGATCAAGAGCTAGCATGTTTCCTCTCATTCACTGGTTTGACTGAACCTTGTTATGCCATATCTCAACACATTATCAACCATGTTCAGTGCTGTAGTTTAGTAAAATTTACCCTTATTCTAATCCATATTTTCATGACTGTTAGTGAATAATGGTAATTAATTCCCAGCTACTTAAGACACCTAAGGCGCTATTCAAGGTGCTAATCCAGGTGCTAAAGTGTTTTATTCTCTGTCTTATTTTATACTTGAAACCATAGCTTTTAACTCTGAAATAATCAAGGTGCTAAAGCGTCTTATTTTAATTTTCAGTAGCTCCATTATTTTTTTAGATTTAAATTAACTATCTTAGTTCATAAGTTCATAATTGGTAGTGGTTTAACATCATTGCTTTGGTCTTTTTGTTCTTTAATAATTGTAACAACTATTTCTCTATGTACCCCTTACGAATGTAAGCATCGATACTGATATCAACCTCTTATTGAACAGCACACATAGTCCAAACAGTAATTGCCATTACTACACTGCTAGTCAGGCTAATACCCTTCTCAATGTCAGCAAGAACATTACAGTCTTCAATGAGTAAACACTATGATGACCTCATTGCATTACTTAAGTCTCTAAATGCTACTAGAACTTTCATTATACTTACTGAAACCTGGCTCAGACAAGATCTGACAGACATATTTACCATACCTGGTTACACAGCCATACATAACTGTAGGCCTGACCAATCAGGAGGAGGCACTGCCATCTATTACTCTGATGAACTAGAATGTGTGAAATCAACTAATGTACGGGACGAAAATGGTGAATATATAATAGCTAAATTCACATCAAGAACACTTAAGAAACCTATAACAGTTGGTGCAGTCTGCACTACCACACACAAACACTTACACTTTTAGCAATAACCTTAAAAACATGATAATTGAGTCAGAGTTGAATAAACACCATCTGATACTTGCAGGAGATTTCAACATCAACCTAATACAAGCAACTGACCCTCCAGTAGTTGATTTCACAAATGCTATGAACAACAGCTTATTGCTACCCACTAAAACAAATCCTACAAGAATCTCTGACACTAGTGCCATGTTACTCGACCATATCTGGACCAACATAATATCCTCACTACAAGCAGGTATAATCACAGATAACACTACAGACCACTATCCTACCTTTCTCATAACCAACTTATCTAAACTGCCTCAAGAAACAAGAAAGATCTCATTTTGCCTGCATGATGAGACATCGATAAACAAACTAAAACTGATTGACAGAGAGAGCTAGATGACAGTAATAATATCGATAAAGATATCAAAAATTTTTTACATAAAACCCTAAACCTCTACAACAAACACTGCCCAATCAAAACAAAACAGATCACAGAAAAGAGGCTAAACAGCCCATGGCTAACTAGAATTATCCTCAAATTTATTAATAAAAAACACCAAACTGAAAAGCAGTTCAGATTAGGCTTAATTACTAAAGAATTTACTAAAAGATACACATCAATACTAACTGTGAGGGAAAAGTGGGTGTAAGTGGGTTTAGGGTTGTTCAGGCAACCAGGAACCATTAGCAAGTTACGTCGCGCACCCCCCCCACTAGTGGGCTGGGGCGAAACTCTGGTTCCTGGTGTCTGATTTGTTTCAATTTCTACTCCTGGTAGCATTGACCTTACCTGGTGTGGGTTGAAGTTTGGAGAGTCACTTCACCTCCACTCTTCTCCTGATCAGGTAGGGTGATCTACCAGGAGTATTACTGTTCGTTGCTTTCTTTTGTTTGCTGGTTAACAGTAACAATTTTGGTATTTACCACTCTTTTTCATTCTTAAATGTTATATTATCATAACCATTGCTAACCAGTTTATTTTTTCTTATTACCAGCTCTGTTCCTGGCATGGTCAACCAGGATAGATGCCAGATAAAGGAGCAAGACAATTGTTAATTGGACTTATTAACATTATTAGACTACTACCAGCCCTTATTTATTCTACTTGTGGTGCTCTAACCAAGTGGTAGAGGAGATTCCAAAACATCGGACTGTTACCATCCGCCCAGGATAACCTACATCATCTTTAACATCAGAGACCTGTCCAGGGCCTTACCTACTCCTGTCTAACTACAGCACCAGAACCAAAGGCCACTTTTATTATATTTAAATTTTAAGTAAAATCCTCAAAAGTCATTATTTTTATTTTTCCTAGTGTCGTTTCTTTATTTATTTATTTTTCCATTAGTTTTTTTGGTTCAGATGGAAGGCGTTCCACTGACACTAACAAAGCCTTACAATGGCATTTCATTACGTTAAATCCGCCATACGATACATTTTAACACAAAAATTTTCCCTCGCCTGAAGCTAAAAAACTCACCTCACGCGATTCATCCGGGACGCGTCCCACACGTGGCCTCAGTTGCCCCATGGGTGCCAGTGTTTACAAGCCAGCCAGTGCGGTCGCATCCATGCATACATTCGGTATGTTTCATATTATCACTGTTTTTAGTGCTTGTAACTGCAAAATAAATCACTATGGGCCCCAGGAAAGCTTCTGGTGCCAACCTTGTGGTAAAAAGGGTGAAAATTACTATAGAAATGAAGAAAGAGATAATTGCTAAGTACAAAAGTGGAGTGTGTGTGTCTCGGAGCTGGCCAGGTTGTATACCAAACCCCAATCAACCATCGCTACTACATATTGTGGCCAACAAAACAGCAATCAAGGAAGCAGTTCTTGCAAAAGTGCAAGTTTGTTTTCAAAGCAGAGATCGCAAGTACTCGAAGGTGTTGAGAGACTGTTATTGGTGTGGATAAATGAAAAACAGATAGCAGGAGATACCATCTCTCAAGCGATCACACGTGAAAAGGCTAGGAAGTTGCATGACAATTTAATTAGAAAAAAGACTGCAACTAGTGGTGATGTGAGTGAATTTAAGGCCAGCAAAGGTTGGTTTGAGAGATTTAAGATTCATGGTGGCATACATAGTGTGATAAGGCATGGTGAGGCTGCCAGTTCGGACCAAAAAGCTGCTGAAAAATATGTGCAGGAATTCAAGGACTACATAGACAGTGAAGGACTGAAACATAAACAAGTGTATAATTGTGCTGAAACAGGCCTGTTTTGGAAGAAAATGCCAAACAGGACCTACATTACTCAGGAGGAAAAGGCACTCCCAGAACATAAGCCTATGAAAGACAGGCTTACTCTTTTGTTGTGTGGTAATGTTAGTGGTAATTACAAAATGAAGCCTTTATTGGTGAATCACTCTGAAACTCCCAGAGCATTCAGGAAAAACAATGTCCTCAAGGCTAATTTGTGTGTGCTGTGGAGGGCAAACACTAAGGCATGGGTCACTAGGGACTTTTTCAATGACTGGTTACACCATGCATTTGCCCCCAATGTGAAAAATTACCTCCTGGAAAACAAATTGGACCTTAAGTGCCTCCTGGTACTAGACAATGCTCCTGGTCATCCTTCAGACTTGGCAGAGTGACTTTCTGGGGACATGAGCTTCATTAAGGTCAAGTTTTTGCCTCCTAATACCACTCCCCTCCTGCAGCCCATGGACCACCAGGTCATTTCAAACTTCAAAAAACTCTACACAAAAGCTATGTTTCAAAAGTGCTTTGAAGTGACCTCAGACACTCGACTGACCCTAAGAGAGTTTTGGAAAGATCACTTTAGTATCCTCAGTTATGTAAACCTTATAGGTAAGACTTGGCAGGGAGTGACTAAGAGGACCTTGAACTCTGCTTGGAAGAAACTGTGGCCAGAATGTGTAGACAAAAGGGATTTTGAAAGGTTTGAGGCTAACCCTGAGAAGCGTATGCCAGTTGTGGAATCAAATGTGGCATTGGGGAAGTCCCTGGGGTTGGAGGTCACTGGGGAGGATGTTGAAGAGTTGGTGGAGGAGGACAATTCAATTCAATTCAATTCAATTCAAGTTTATTCTCTATAAGAGTTACAATGTGGGGCTTACAAGTTTTGGGTATTGTGTGGTTTGCATGTTATAAAATACTAATTACAGAGGAGGCTACTAGGACACCTAGCATGGCTAGGCATTTCGGGCAGACTTAGATTAATTCTTAGCATTAAATCCTTACAGATTATGGTATTAAGGCTAAGTGACTACATCATAATTTGTGAGTTTAGCAATGTGAATGCTTTTGTTCTGGCACAATATAATTTCCTCACTAACAGAACACAAAGAGTAGTAGTCAACAGAGTAAAGTCCGAGGCAGCTACGGTGAAAAGCTCTGTTCCACAAGGCACAGTACTCGCTCCCATCTTGGTCCTCATCCTCATATCTGACATAGACAAGGATGTCAGCCACAGCACCGTGTCCTCCTTTGCAGATGACACCCGAATCTGCATGACAGTGTCTTCCATTGCAGACACTGCAAGGCTCCAGGCGGACATCAACCAAATCTTTCAGTGGGCTGCAGAAAACAATATGAAGTTCAACGAAGAGAAATTTCAATTACTCAGATATGGTAAACATGAGGAAATTAAATCTTCATCAGAGTACAAAACAAATTCTGGCCACAAAATAGAGCGAAACACCAACGTCAAAGACCTGGGAGTGATCATGTCGGAGGATCTCACCTTCAAGGACCATAACATTGTATCAATCGCATCTGCTAGAAAAATGACAGGATGGGTAATGGGAACCTTCAAAACTAGGGATGCCAAGCCCATGATGACACTCTTCAGGTCACTTGTTCTATC
Organism: Cherax quadricarinatus; assembly: GCF_038502225.1. Taxonomy (NCBI): domain Eukaryota; kingdom Metazoa; phylum Arthropoda; class Malacostraca; order Decapoda; family Parastacidae; genus Cherax; species Cherax quadricarinatus. The sequence goes on from NC_091385.1 coordinate 12,497,421, forward strand.
TAGGCTGGAATATTGCTGCACACTAACAGCACCTTTCAAGGCAGGTGAAATTGCTGACCTAGAAAATGTACAGAGAACCTTCACGGCACGCATAACGGAGATAAAACACCTCAATTACTGGGAGCGCTTGAGGTTCCTGAACCTGTATTCCCTGGAACGCAGGTGGGAGAGATACATGATTATATACACCTGGAAAATCCTAGAGGGACTAGTACCGAACTTGCAAACGAAAATCACTCGCTACGAAAGCAAAAGACTTGGCAGACGATGCAACATCCCCCCAGTGAAAAGCAGGGGTGTCACTAGCACGTTATGAGACCATACAATAAGTGTCAGGGGCCCAAGACAGTTCAACTGCCTCCCAGCATACATAAGGGGGATTACCAACAGACCCCTGGCAGTCTTCAAGCTGGCACTGGAGAAGCACCTGAAGTCGGTTCCTGACCAGCCGGGCTGTGGCTCATACGTTGGTTTGCGTGCAGCCAGCAGTAACAGCCTGGTTGATCAGGCTCTGATCCACCAGGAGGCCTGGTCACAGACCGGGCCGCGGGGGCGCTGACCCCCGGAACTCTCTCCAGGTAAACTCCAGGTGTCAATATTGGAGTATCATAGGCAAACTTATGACTAGTTAGGATTTATTATTTTAAGATTAACCCTTTCAGGGTCCAAGGCCCAAATCTGGAGTCACGCACCAGTGTCCAAGAATTTAAAAAAAACAAATTTGTTATTTTTTCTTATGAAATCGTAGAGAATCTTTTTGTGAAGGTAATAAAACAAAAAGTACGAAATTTGGTGGAAAACTGACGAAATTATGCTCTCGCGAATTTTGATGTGTCAGCGATATTTACGAATCGGCGATTTTGCCGACTTTGACTCCCATTTTAGGCCAATTACATTATTCCAATCAACCAAATTCTTAGCTATTTCACTAGTATTACTTCTATTCTATCGATTGAGCACAAGAAATCGCCAAGTCAACTGTTTCAACTACAAAATAAGGTGATCGGAAATTGTTAATTTGGCCAATTTAACACAAAGTTCAAAATATTCCAATTTCAAAATAGGGTCCAGAATGAACAATGTAGGTATTCCTGGAACTAAACTAACATTTCCTCTGTTCATTAGTTATGTTTTGAGGCTTTACAAATAAATTCCATTTTGATTTTTTATTCACATAATAAATTTTTATTCACACCAAAAAATAGAAGATTTACTGTTATGCAATACTGTAATAATTGTATAAATATCATCACCATATTTGTGAATGTATATTAGACCCACCAGCCGACGTGTATTAGATGTGTGAGGTCGTTTGTTTACTCTTGAATATCGGCAAAAATTTAACATTTCTGCTACTTTGAGCTCAGTTTCAAGCCATTTCCAGTGCTAAAACCAATCAAAATCATCTCTATTTCTGTAATATGTCTTCCATTCTATCAAATGAGACCAAGAAATCGCAAATACAACTATAAAAAACATACGAAAAAACACTGCAAAGTTGCTGTTTTAATCGAAAAATCATGATTTCATTTTTTTTCTCTCATTATACACAGTGTGTTGCAGGATCTGCTTTATGTGGTGCACACATACCACATAGATGTATTCTCTCATATCTAGGCCCAAATGTACCACTCACAGTTTATCAGAGTGAGCTGAGCTCATGGCGTAGATCTACAGTTTGGACCCTGAACGTAAAGCCGTAGATCTACGGGACGGACCCTGAAAGGGTTAAGATTAGTATTTCTGGGTTTATAGTCAGTGGGTGAGTGAGTGTAATTGTGAACCACCAGGTGGTTATCATGTAGTTAGTTGTCGGGGCGTATCAGGGAGATAAGATGTTTTCTAACTGTAGTTTTGAAAGTGATGAATGTGTCTGCAGTTCTAGAGTTTTCAGGTAAGGTGTTCCAGATTTTAGGTCCTTTGAAATACATTGAATTTTTGTAAAGGTTTAGTCGAACACGGGGAATGACAGAGATGTTTATGTCTGGTGTTATGCCTGTGGATCCTGTCACAACTATCAAGAAAGCATTTTAGGTCAAGGTTAATATTGGAATTTAAGGTCTTGTAGATATAGATTACACAGTAATAAGTGTGGATGTTCTGAACAGGGAGTAAGTTTAGATCTATGAAGAGTGGGGGGGTGTGTTGCCAGGGATGGGATTTAGTGATTATTCTTACTGCGGCTTTTTGTTGGGTTATTATTGGCTTTAGGTGTGTTGCTGCACAATGAAGAACTAACCACTGATGAGCTGCAAGATCATCTTCAACAGCAAGAGACCAGACCTGAGGAAACTGCTTTGGAGGAGGGGAGAGAGAAATTGAAGAAGTTGCCACCTTCAAAGATTAAGGAAATGTGTGCAAAGTGGCTTGAAGTGCAAACCTTTACGGATGAAAATCACCCTGACACAGCTACTGCAAGCTGCGTTGGCAACCTGTACAATGACAATGTTATGGCCCATTTTAGGAAAGTCAGACTTTTGGGTGTCATGCATGGATTAATTTGAATTGCATTATTTCTTATGGGGAAAATTAATTTGCCTTACAATAATTTTGGCATATGATGAGCTCTCAGGAACAGATTAATATCATAAGGCGGGGGTCCTCCGTACTGACAACTGGTACACAAGCCCTTTACTCAGTGATTTCTTGCAAGTGAACATGACTAGTATGGGCCAATAGGCCTGCTGCAGTGTTCCTCCTTTCTTATGTTCTTAAGTTCTTATGACAGATGTGTGTGGCACAGTGCGTGGAAATCGTAAACATATGCCTAGGTTCGACGCTGGCACTCGTAGAGGTGATGTTCAGGTGTTTGCTGCCAATGACATCATGGCATTTTGGTGGCATGACAAATGTGATGTCACACTGTTGACATCAGTTCACCAACACGAAATGGTAGACACTGGCAAGTAGAATTGAGAGACCAATGAACCCATTGTAAAACCTGCAGTTGTGATGGATTACAACCTCAATATTGGCTTAGTGGACAAATGTGACATGCAGATTGGGTTTGCTGATTGTGTTCGCAAGAGTTATAAGTAGTACATAAAACTCTTTTTCCATCTTGCTGACATTTCCATGCTGAATGCTTATAATATGCATAAGTTGATGACCAAAAACAAACCCAAATATGGTGAATTTTGTTTGTCAGTCATTAGACAAATAATATTCAAGTACCAAGGAACAACACATGAAACAGACCAGCGCCCACGAAATTATCAACAAATACCCTCTCGTCTGAGGCCTGGTGATCACTACCCCATACCACTGCCTGCTACTGCTCTCAAGAAAAATGCTCAGAAGAGGTGTTTTGTCTGTGGACATACCACAAAATGCCCAAAAAAATGCAGAGACACTCGTTTTGTGTGTGAGGAGTGTAAAACACCATTGTGCTTATATCTATGTTTCAAAGAATTCCACAAGCTGCAGCAGTTCTAAAAAAGTGTCCAGTGATTGTACGTATGTATATATATTATAGAACAATCGTAATAAACAATTTTTTATAGTTTGTTTGTGTAAATAAGTTTTGTAAACATTATGATGATACCAGTGTTTTTGCTATAATTGTGTTACATTCAATGAGTGTATGTATGAACATTGCACTATACTTTGGTCTCACAGGCCACAAAAGTTATGTGAAAAAATAAAACAGTGAAAAAAACAAGAAACCTTCGAATAAAAGTAAACCAAAGTTTGCCGGGTGAGCAGCAGTCGCCACTGTTCCCATACATGGCTCATTTTCTGCAAACTTCAAGCCTCTGTACCTCAGTAAGTACTGATGGAATTTTTTTTTTTTATTAAAACAATCAGAAAAATAATCTTAACATTTTCAGAAGAAAAAATAATTTTTATTTTTTCTAATATTTTGCAACACCAGGAGACACTTCAGGATTGGGGCTTGCGACAGTCGAAGGGTTAAGGTTTAAATAATTAGATATTACAAGGACAACATTGGAGTTAAGTCACTTTGACTTTTTTTTGTGTTACTCTGGTGGGTAATGTATATATTACTATGTATGATCATTTATTTAAGTGTATTTATGTGTACAGTGGACCCTTGAGTTTTGTAAGCCTTGCTCTTCATAAATTTCGCCTTTCGTAACGTTTTTACATCAAAATATTGCCTCACGGTTCGTCATTTGCCTCACTATTCGCTGGTCACCTGGAATGCGTATGAGCCTCCCAGCATCAATGCACATACAAAGGCTACTCAGAGTCAGTGTGGCACTGTGTCTCAATGAATGACCATCACCCCACGCATTCATATGATACATTTTGTGATTTTCCATTATTTTTTGTGCTTGCAACTGCTAAATATGCCACCATGGGCCCAAAGAAAGCTCCTAGTTTACCTGGAGTTTACCTGGAGAGAGTTCCGGGGGTCAACGCCCCCGCGGCCCGGTCTGTGACCAGGCCTCCTGGTGGATCAGAGCCTGATCAACCAGGCTGTTGCTGCTGCCTGCACGCAAACCAACGTACGAGCCACAGCCCGGCTGATCAGGAACTGACTTTAGGTGCTTGTCCAGTGCCAGCTTGAAGACTGCCAGGGGTCTGTTGGTAATCCCCCTTATGTGTGCTGGGAGGCAGTTGAACAGTCTTGGGCCCCTGACACTTATTGTATGGTCTCTTAACGTGCTAGTGACACCCCTGCTTTTCATTGGGGGGATGGTGCATCGTCTGCCAAGTCTTTTGCTTTCGTAGTGAGTGATTTTCGTGTGCAAGTTCGGTACTAGTCCCTCTAGGATTTTCCAGGTGTATATAATCATGTATCTCTCCCTCCTGCGTTCCAGGGAATACAGGTTTAGGAACCTCAAGCGCTCCCAGTAATTGAGGTGTTTTATCTCCGTTATGCGCGCCGTGAAAGTTCTCTGTACATTTTCCAGGTCGGCAATTTCACCCGCCTTGAAAGGTGCTGTTAGTGTGCAGCAATACTCCAGCCTAGATAGAACAAGTGACCTGAAGAGTATCATCATGGGCTTGGCCTCCCTAGTTTTGAAGGTTCTCATTATCCATCCTGTCATTTTTCTAGATGCGATTGATACAATGTTATGGTCCTTGAAGGTGAGATCCTCCGGCATGATCACTCCCAGGTCTTTGATGTTGGTGTTTCGCTCTATTTTGTGGCCAGAATTTGTTTTGTACTCTGATGAAGATTTAATTTCCTCATGTTTACCATATCTGAGTAATTGAAATTTCTCATCGTTGAACTTCATATTGTTTTCTGCAGCCCACTGAAAGATTTGGTTGATGTCCGCCTGGAGCCTTGCAGTGTCTGCAATGGAAGACACTGTCATGCAGATTCGGGTGTCATCTGCAAAGGAAGACACGGTGCTGTGGCTGACATCCTTGTCTATGTTGGATATGAGGATGAGGAACAAGATGGGAGCAAGTACTGTGCCTTGTGGAACAGAGCTTTTCACCATAGCTGCCTCGGACTTTACTCTGTTGACGACTACTCTCTGTGTTCTGTTAGTGAGGAAATTATAGATCCATCGACCGACTTTTCCTTTTATTCCTTTAGCACGCATTTTGTGCGCTATTATGCCATGCTCACACTTGTCGAAGGCTTTTGCAAAGTCTGTATATATTACATCTGCATTCTTTTTGTCTTCTAGTGCATTTAGGACCTTGTCGTAGTGATCCAATAGTTGAGACAGACAGGAGCGACCTGTTCTAAACCCATGTTGCCCTGGGTTGTGTAACTGATGGGTTTCTAGATGGGTGGTGATCTTGCTTCTTAGGACCCTTTCAAAGATTTTTATGATATGGGATGTTAGTGCTATTGGTCTGTAGTTCTTTGCTGTTGCTTTACTGCCCCCTTTGTGGAGTGGGGCTATGTCTGTTGTTTTTAGTAACTGTGGGACGACCCCCGTGTCCATGCTCCCTCTCCATAGGATGGAAAAGGCTCGTGATAGGGGCTTCTTGCAGTTCTTGATGAACACAGAGTTCCATGAGTCTGGCCCTGGGGCAGAGTGCATGGGCATGTCATTTATCGCCTGTTCGAAGTCATTTGGCATCAGGATAACATCAGATAGGCTTGTGTTAATCAAATTTTGTGGCTCTCTCATAAAAAATTCATTTTGATCTTTGACTCTCAGTCTGGTTAGCGGCTTGCTAAAAACTGAGTCATACTGGGACTTGAGTAGCTCACTCATTTCCTTGCTGTCATCTGTGTAGGACCCATCTTGTTTAAGTAGGGGCCCAATACTGGACGTTGTTCTCGATTTTGATTTGGCATAGGAAAAGAAATACTTTGGGTTTCTTTCGATTTCATTTATGGCTTTTAGTTCTTCCCGCGATTCCTTACTCCTAGTCCAGCCCTTTAGTAAAGAAGGTGAGAAATATGATAGAATTCAAGAAAGAACTCATAGAAAAATACAAAAGTGGAGGAGGAAGAGACATGAGAGAATGTGCCTTCATCAGTGATTCAATGATTCTATGGTATGTACAATACTAATGCAGCATGAGTCGATAAAGGCTAAAGTGCCAGCCAGCAATGAAGTGTAGCAATCACAGTGTAGCAAGTAAGTTAAGTGATTAATCAGTAGAAAAAGGACAACACAAAATTAACTCCTTCAATGTTATTGGAGGTATATATGGCCACTGACAACACCGCCACCTCTGCTACCACCTCTGCTGCCGCCATCACCGCCACTATGTATGGCTAAATCTGTCAGTGGCCCTTATAAACCCAACAACAAGAACACAACACCACTCGTGACATACATAAAGACATATTTTATTTGTTCTAAAGTATATGCTGCTGCCTGACTGCCTAACACCTGCTGCTGCCTGAGCACCTAACACATGCTAGTGCATGAGCACCTAATACCTGCTACTGCAAGAGCACCTAACACCTGCTTTTGCTTGAGCACTTAACACCTGCTGCTGCCTGAGCACCTAGCACCTGCTGCTGTCTGAGCACCTAACACATGCTACTACCTGAGCACCTAATACTTGCTGCTGGTGAAAGAACACCTGACACCTGCTGTTGCCTGAGTACCTAACACTTGCTGGTCCCTCAACAGAGCATCTAATACCTCACACACTCAACACCTAAACACCTAACACCTGCAGCTGCCTGAGCGCCTAACACTTGCTGGTTCCTAAACAGAGCACCTACCACTTCACATGCTCAATACCTGAGCACCTAACACCTCACACACTCAACACCTGAGCACCTAACACCTCACACACTCAACACCTGAGCACATAACACCTCACACACTCAACACCTGAGCACCTAACACCTGACACACTCAAAAAAATCCCCCCCCAGTACCAACAATACCACCAGTCCGATAACATTCTTCTTTGCAAATATACAGGGTCTAAAGCCAGCAACAAACAACAAAATACCTTTCATCCGTGGACTGCTTGCAGAGGCAAAGGCAATGTTCGCGGCTTTCACTGAGACCCACATAAAGGATCACTTGGACAACGAAATATGGATCCCAGGTTACAACCTATACAGATGTGACAGAGTGAACAGGCAAAAGGGGGGGGGTTGGCCTGTACATTGCAGAGTCACTTGTTTGCACAGAACTGCTAAATGCCTCAAATGATGTAGTGGAAGTTTTAGCAGTAAAGGTCGAGAACCAAAACCTAGTCATTGTGATAGTCTACAAGCCTCCGGATGCAACATCCCAGCAATTCCAGGAACAGCTGTTAAAAATTGACCACTGTCTGGAAAACCTTCCAGCTCCTGCACCCAACATCTTGCTCCTGGGGGATTTCAACTTAAGGCACCTAAAATGGAGGAATATAGCAAATAATATTGTTGCAGTAATAACACCAGGAGGCAGCTCTGATGAAAACTCACACTCACGCGAGCTTTTAAATCTCTGCACAAAATTCAATTTAAACCAGCAAATAATAGAGCCTACTAGACTGGAGAATACACTAGACCTCATCTTCACTAACAATGATGATCTGATAAGAAATATCACCATATCAAAAACAATATACTCAGATCACAACATAATTGAGGTTCAGTCATGTATGCGCGGAGCCCCAGACCGACATAATGAGATTAGTCACGAGGGAGCATTCACCAAATTCAACTTCAATAACAAAAACATAAAGTGGGACCAAGTAAACCAAGTCCTAACCGATATAAGCTGGGAAGATATACTAAGCAACACAGACCCCAACTTATGCCTAGAACAGATTAACTCGGTAGCACTCGATGTATGCACAAGGCTTATTCCTCTAAGAAAAAGGAGGAGTAGATGTAAAACAGAAAGAGACAGGCGCTCCCTTTACAGGCGACGGAAAAGAATAACAGAGCGGCTAAAAGAGGTCAATATATCTGAAATGCGTAGGGAGACACTGGTCAGAGAAATAGCAAGCATCGAACTTAAGCTAAAAGAATCCTTTAGGAGTCAGGAATCGTGGGAAGAACTAAAAGCCATAAATGAAATCGAAAGAAACCCAAAGTATTTCTTCTCCTATGCCAAATCAAAATCGAGAACAACGTCCAGTATTGGGCCCCTACTTAAACAAGATGGGTCCTACACAGATGACAACAAGGAAATGAGTGAGCTACTCAAGTCCCAATATGACTCAGTTTTTAGCAAGCCGCTAACCAGACTGAGAGTCGAAGATCAAAATGAATTTTTTATGAGAGAGCCACAAAATTTGATTAACACAAGCCTATCCGATGTTATCCTGACGCCAAATGACTTCGAACAGGCGATAAATGACATGCCCATGCACTCTGCCCCAGGGCCAGACTCATGGAACTCTGTGTTCATCAAGAACTGCAAGAAGCCCCTATCACGAGCCTTTTCCATCCTATGGAGAGGGAGCATGGACACGGGGGTCGTCCCACAGTTACTAAAAACAACAGACATAGCCCCACTCCACAAAGGGGGCAGTAAAGCAACAGCAAAGAACTACAGACCAATAGCACTAACATCCCATATCATAAAAATCTTTGAAAGGGTCCTAAGAAGCAAGATCACCACGCATCTAGAAACCCATCAGTTACACAACCCAGGGCAACATGGGTTTAGAACAGGTCGCTCCTGTCTGTCTCAACTATTGGACCACTACGACAAGGTCCTAAATGCACTAGAAGACAAAAAGAATGCAGATGTAATATATACAGACTTTGCAAAAGCCTTCGACAAGTGTGACCATGGCGTAATAGCGCACAAAATGCGTGCTAAAGGAATAACAGGAAAAGTCGGTCGATGTATCTATAATTTCCTCACTAACAGAACACAGAGAGTAGTCGTCAACAGAGTAAAGTCCGAGGCAGCTACGGTGAAAAGCTCTGTTCCACAAGGCACAGTACTCGCTCCCATCTTGTTCCTCATCCTTATATCCGACATAGACAAGGATGTCAGCCACAGCACCGTGTCTTCCTTTGCAGATGACACCCGAATCTGCATGACAGTGTCTTCCATTGCAGACACTGCAAAGCTCCAGGCAGACATCAACCAAATCTTTCAGTGGGCTGCAGAAAACAATATGAAGTTCAACGATGAGAAATTTCAATTACTCAGATATGGTAAACATGAGGAAATTAAATCTTCATCAGAGTACAAAACAAATTCTGGCCACAAAATAGAGCGAAACACCAACGTCAAAGACCTGGGAGTGATCATGTCGGAGGATCTCACCTTCAAGGACCATAACATTGTATCAATCGCATCTGCTAGAAAAATGACAGGATGGATAATGAGAACCTTCAAAACTAGGGAGGCCAAGCCCATGATGACACTCTTCAGGTCACTTGTTCTATCTAGGCTGGAATATTGCTGCACACTAACAGCACCTTTCAAGGCAGGTGAAATTGCCGACCTAGAAAATGTACAGAGAACTTTCACGGCGCACATAACGGAGATAAAACACCTCAATTATTGGGAGCGCTTGAGGTTCCTAAACCTGTATTCCCTGGAACGCAGGAGGGAGAGATACATGATTATATACACCTGGAAAATCCTAGAGGGACTAGTACCGAACTTGCACACGAAAATCACCCACTACGAAAGCAAAAGACTTGGCAGACGATGCACCATCCCCCCAATGAAAAGCAGGGGTGTCACTAGCACGTTAAGAGACCATACAATAAGTGTCAGGGGCCCGAGACTGTTCAACTGCCTCCCAGCACACATAAGGGGGATTACCAACAGACCCCTGGCAGTCTTCAAGCTGGCACTGGACAAGCACCTAAAGTCAGTTCCAGATCAGCCGGGCTGTGGCTCGTATGTTGGTTTGCGTGCAGCCAGCAGCAACAGCCTGGTTGATCAGGCTCTGATCCACCAGGAGGCCTGGTCTCAGACCAGGCCGCGGGGGCGTTGACCCCCGGAACTCTCTCCAGGTAAACTCCAGGTAACACCTGAGCACATAACACCTGACACACTCAACACCTGACACTCAACACCTGAGTACCTAACACCTGACACTCAACACCTGAGCACATAACACCTCACACACTCAACACCTGAGCACCTAACACCTCACACACTCAACACCTGAGCACCTAACACCTGACACATGCAATGCCTGACACTCAATACCTGAGCACCTGACACACTCAATACCTGAGCACCTAACACCTGACACTCAACACCTGAGCACATAACACCTCACATACTCAACACCTGACACTCAACACCTGAGCACCTAACACCTGACACAGTTAACACCTGATTTTTATTATTATAATCAATGAGAAAGCACTAAACCCGTAGGATTATACAGTGCCTGTGGGGGGGATGGAAGGTATTCAGGGTTAATTCAGGGAACTGGAGCACAGATCCAGTTCCCTAGATCAAGAGCCCCTCAACAGCATCAAAGAACCTTCCTTGAGGGGGGGCAGTCAACACCTGAGCACCTAACACCTGACACAGTCAACACCTGAGCAGCTAACACAGTCAATACCTGAGCGGCTAACACCTGACACAGTCAACACCTGAGCTGCTAACACAGTCAACACCTGAGCACCTGACACCTGAAAGTCAACACCTGAGCAGCTAACACAGTCAACACCTGAGCAGCTAACACAGTCAACACCTGAAAAGCTAACACAGTCAACAGATGAGCAGCTAACACAGTCAACAGCTGAGCAGGTAACACAGTCAACAGCTGAGCAGGTAACACAGTCAACAGCTGAGCAGGTAACAGTCAACAGCTGAGCAGGTAACACAGTCAACAGCTGAGCAGCTAACACAGTCAACACCTGAGGAGGTAAGACAGTCAACACCTGAGCAGGTAAGACAGTCAACACCTGAGCAGCTAACACAGTCAACACCTGAGCATTTAAGACAGTCAACAGCTGAGCAGCTAACACAGTCAACAGCTGAGCAGCTAACACAGTCAACACCTGAGCAGCTAACACAGTCAACAGCTGAGCAGCTAACACAGTCAACAGATGAGCAGGTGGAAATATAAACACAAATGCAGTATAATGTGATCCTTTATTGACAACGTTTCACCCACACAGTGGGCTTTTTCAAGTCACACACGGATCTACCTGGGGTTGGAAGGTACGAGAGTATTTATAGTTCAGAATGTTGAGGTCAGGTGGAGAATGCTGCATCTGATGATCTACCGGGTGGAGTTATAGTCTTGGGTAGCTAGGCAGGGGTATTGTCCAATACCCCTGCCAAGCTACCCAAGACTGTATAATCCCACCCGGTAGATCATCAGATGCAGCATTCTCCACCTGACCTCAACATTCTGAACATGACTATAAATACTCTCGTACCTTCCAACCCCAGGTAGATCCGTGTGTGACTTGAAAAAGCCCACTGTGTGGGTGAAACGTTGTCAATAAAGGATCACATTATACTGCATTTGTGTTTATATTTCCACTGTGTCGGTATTTTATACCATTTATTTCCAGATGAGCAGGTAACACAGTCAACACCTGAGCAGCTAACACAGTCAACACCTGAGCACCTAACACCTGACAGTCAACAGCTGAGCAGCTAACAGTCAACACCTGAGCAGGTAACAGCCAACAGCTGAGCAGCTAACACAATCAACAGCTGAGCAGCTAACACAGTCAACACCTGAGCAGGTAACACAGTCAACACCTGAGCAGGTAACACAGTCAACAAGACACAGATATGATCATGTCTGGCGCCTTAATACACTATATTTCATGGGTCAAACTCTCTCTATGTATCATCTAGCACATGAATGTTGTATTGTAATAAAGGTAGGTGTTACTCACCTGTGTTAGACACCACAGGTGTTACTGACCTGTGTTAGACACCACAGGTGTTACTCACCTGTGTTAGACACCACAAACACTGTTTATTGTTCACTTTATCACACTCACCCACCAACAACACAAGTTGTTCTTTGTTGGGTTTATAAGAGTCGCTGACAACTTACTCAGTATCGACTCCGCCTTCCCGATGTTCCACTCTGGCTTCCCGATGTTCCACTCTGGCTTCCCCATGTTCCACTCCGGCTTTCCCATGTTCCACTCCGGCTTCCCGATGTCCCACTCCGGCTTCCCGATGTTCCACTCCGGCTACCCAATGTTCCACTCCGGCTTCCCGATGTTCCACTCTGGCTTCCCGATGTTCCACTCCGGCTACCCCATGTTCCACTCCGGCTACCCCATGTTCCACTCCAGCTTCCCGATGTTCGACGAACATTTGTTGTTCGAAGATGAGCTAGGAATAATAATAATAATATCTTTATTTATTACAAGTACAGAAAGCCTCCTTGTTAAGCAGAGCATTTCATGCAAATTAGGTCAGTTTTGTCCCAGGATGCGAAATACACCAGTCGACTAACACCCATGTACCCATTTTATTGATAGGTGAACATAGACAACCAGTGTAAAGAAACACGTCCAGTGGTTCACCCTCGCTGGAAATCGAACCCGAACACACACCTTGTACAGTAAAAGCTTTTGCCACCAAGCAGCTGGCCACCGTTCACGTTCGGGAAATATTTGTTGCACAATGCTAGCCATTAAAGAAAAGGAACAGAAGTTCCTTTGTAAATAGGAATAGAAACTTGAAATTTCCAATTAGATCTGGTAGACGCCCTTGCTAAATCTCAGCAGAGGCGGAAGCACACACCCTTACCTGAGTTGACCTTCCTCTTGAGAAACATTAGTAAACCACCACTTGAATACAACAAAGTTTCATTTAGACTCCATGACGAGGCCTCAATAAGGAAGTTCACAGCTGACATAGAGACTGTTGACTGGCCTACAGAATTCTCCAAGGCTAATGGTATTGATGACTTGATGACTGGACAGACATTTTTCTTAACAAAATACTTAGACTATACCTGGAGTTTACCTGGAGAGAGTTTCGGGGGTCAACGCCCCCGCGGCCCGGTCTGTGACCAGGCCTCCTGGTGGATCAGCGCCTGATCAACCAGGCTGTTGCTGCTGGCTGCACACAAACCAACGTACGAGCCACAGCCCGGCTGATCAGGAACTGACTTTAGGTGCTTGTCCAGTGCCAGCTTGAAGACTGCCAGGGGTCTGTTGGTAATCCCCCTTATGTGTGCTGGGAGGCAGTTGAACAGTCTCGGGCCCCTGACACTTATTGTATGGTCTCTTAACGTGCTAGTGACACCCCTGCTTTTCATTGGGGGGATGGTGCATCGTCTGCCAAGTCTTTTGCTTTCGTAGTGAGTGATTTTCGTGTGCAAGTTCGGTACTAGTCCCTCTAGGATTTTCCAGGTGTATATAATCATGTATCTCTCCCTCCTGCGTTCCAGGGAATACAGGTTTAGAAACCTCAAGCGCTCCCAGTAATTGAGGTGTTTTATCTCCGTTATGCGCGCCGTGAAAGTTCTCTGTACATTTTCTAGGTCGGCAATTTCACCTGCCTTGAAAGGTGCTGTTAGAGTGCAGCAATATTCCAGCCTAGATAGAACAAGTGACCTGAAGAGTGTCATCATGGGCTTGGCCTCCCTAGTTTTGAAGGTTCTCATTATCCATCCTGTCATTTTTCTAGCAGATGCGATTGATACAATGTTATGGTCCTTGAAGGTGAGATCCTCCGACATAATCACTCCCAGGTCTTTGACGTTGGTGTTTCGCTCTATTTCGTGGCCAGAATTTGTTTTGTACTCTGATGAAGATTTAATTTCCTCATGTTTACCATATCTGAGTAATTGAAATTTCTCATCGTTGAACTTCATATTGTTTTCTGAAAGATTTGGTTGATGTCCGCCTGGAGCCTTGCAGTGTCTGCAATGGAAGACACTGTCATGCAGATTCGGGTGTCATCTGCAAAGGAAGACACGGTGCTGTGGCTGACATCCTTGTCTATGTCGGATATGAGGATGAGGAACAAGATGGGAGCTAGTACTGTGCCTTGTGGAACAGAGCTTTTCACCGTAGCTGCCTCGGACTTTACTCTGTTGACGACTACTCTCTGTGTTCTGTTAGTGAGGAAATTATAGATCCATCGACCGACTTTTCCTGTTATTCCTTTAGCGTGCATTTTGTGCGCTATTACGCCATGGTCACACTTGTCGAAGGCTTTTGCAAAGTCTGTATATATTACATCTGCATTCTTTTTGTCTTCTAGTGCATTTAGGACCTTGTCGTAGTGATCCAGTAGCTGAGACAGACAGGAGCGACCTGTTCTAAACCCATGTTGCCCTGGGTTGTGTAACTGATGGGTTTCTAGATGGGTGGTGATCTTGCTTCTTAGGACCCTTTCAAAGATTTTTATGATATGGGATGTTAGTGCTATTGGTCTGTAGTTCTTTGCTGTTGCTTTACTGCCCCCTTTGTGGAGTGGGGCTATGTCTGTTGTTTTTATTAACTGAGGGACGACCCCCGTGTCCATGCTCCCTCTCCATAGGATGGAAAAGGCTCGTGATAGGGGCTTCTTGCAGTTCTTGATGAACACAGAGTTCCATGAGTCTGGCCCTGGGGCAGAGTGCATGGGCATGTCATTTATCGCCTGTTCGAAGTCATTTGGCGTCAGGATAACATCGGATAGGCTTGTGTTAATCAAATTTTGTGGCTCTATCATAAAAAATTCATTTTGATCTTCCACTCTCAGTCTGGTTAGCGGCTTGCTAAAAACTGAGTCATATTGGGACTTGAGTAGCTCACTCATTTCCTTGCTGTCATCTGTGTAGGACCCATCTTGTTTAAGTAGGGGCCCAATACTGGGCGTTGTTCTCGATTTTGATTTGGCATAGAAGAAGAAATACTTTGGGTTTCTTTCGATTTCATTTATAGCTTTTAGTTCTTCCCGCGATTCCTGACTCCTAAAGGATTCTTTTAGCTTAAGTTCGATGCTTGCTATTTCTCTGACCAGTGTCTCCCTGCGCATTTCAGATATATTGACCTCTTTTAGCCGCTCTGTTATTCTTTTCCGTCGCCTGTAAAGGGAGCGCCTGTCTCTTTCCATTTTACATCTACTCCTCCTTTTTCTTAGAGGAATAAGCCTTGTGCATACATCGAGTGCCACCGAGTTAATCTGTTCTAGGCATAAGTTTGGGTCTGTGTTGCTTAGTATATCTTCCCAGCTTATATCGGTTAGGACTTGGTTTACTTGGTCCCACTTTATGTTTTTGTTATTGAAGTTGAATTTGGTGAATGCTCCCTCGTGACTAGTCTCATTTTGTCGGTCTGGGGCTCCTCGCATACATGTCTGAACCTCAATTATGTTGTGATCTGAGTATATTGTTTTTGATATGGTGACATTTCTTATCAGATCATCACTGTTAGTGAATATGAGGTCTAGTGTATTCTCCAGTCTAGTAGGCTCTATTATTTGCTGGTTTAAATTGAATTTTGTGCAGAGATTTAAAAGCTCGTGTGTGTGAGTTTTCATCAGAGCTGCCTCCTGGTGTTATTACTGCAACAATATTATTTGCTATATTCCTCCATTTTAGGTGCCTTAAGTTGAAATCCCCCTGGAGCAAGATGTTGGGTGCAGGAGCTGGAAGATTTTCCAGACAGTGGTCAATTTTTAACAGCTGTTCCTGGAATTGCTGGGATGTTGCATCCGGAGGCTTGTAGACTACCACAATGACTAGGTTTTGGTTCTCGACCTTTACTGCTAAAACTTCCACTACGTCATTTGAGGTATTAAGCAGTTCTGTGCAAACAAGTGACTCTGCAATGTACAGGCCAACCCCCCCCCTTTTGCCTGTTCACTCTGTCACATCTGTATAGGTTGTAACCTGGGATCCATATTTCATTGTCCAAGTGATCCTTTATGTGGGTCTCAGTGAAAGCCGCGAACATTGCCTTTGCCTCTGCAAGCAGTCCACGGATGAAAGGTATTTTGTTGTTTGTTGCTGGCTTTAGACCCTGTATATTTGCAAAGAAGAATTTTATCGGACTGGTGGTATTGTTGGTACTGGGGGGGGATTTTTTTTCCGGCATTAGTATCTGTATCTGTTGGTTTGGAGTGGAGGCCATCGACTGTGGTTCCACTCCAGGAATGACTGGATTTGGTGTACGATTTCTGCCATTTCCTGCCAGTTCTTTTTCCTTCCTGGCACTAAAAAACCTCTCCCTCTTGAGTGGCTGTGGCTACCCAGGTTTTCCCATGGCCTGGATGTTTTGTATCTTTTTGTCCCCTTTAGATGGTATGCCTGGCAATTTAAGTTATAGCACAGTCTTTCCTGTACTGAAGAGGTACACATTTCAGGGTGAAAAAGCTTACAGGAAGGGAGTTTGCATTTTCCTGTTGTCATATGGGCATGGCATTTTCTAGGGTGGTCATAGTTGCACGTCCCATCTGTTTTTCCAGATTTCCCATGCCAGCAGATACCAAGTGCATAGTATGTGCACAGGCTTGGTTTCCGCTTGCCTTGGGTTTCTGTGACTGTATTCCCTGTTGGTGCATGTTTCCCTGTCTTACTTCTATCCTCCCTAGCACCAACAATGGAGCTCCCACCAGTTGTTTTTGGTAATTTATCCTCACTATTGCTATTGGAGTCCTCTTGTTTGCTATTTCCTGCGGTATTTCTAGTTTGCAATATTGGTTTTATCTTATCTTTGACTACACTTGTTTCCCTACTATGGCTCCTATCCCCTATGAGGTCATTTATATGTATTCCTTCCTGCGTATAATTCCCGACTACCTGGACAAAATCTCCAGCTTCACCATTACTGTCTCCCAGGACAGTATCTCCAGCTTCACCATTTCTGTCTCCCAGGACAGCACCTCCAGCTTCACCATTACTGTCTCCCAGGACAGCACCTCCAGCTTTACCATTACTGTCTCCCAGGACAGCACCTCCAGCTTTACTATTACTGTCTCCCAGGACATCACCTCCAGCCTTACAGTTTGTGACTACATGGCCAGTATCAAGGGCAGTACCATTCAGCCCAGACTTTTTATGTTCCCATCTGTTGTAGAAAGCTTCCAGGTTTTCTATGAAAGCAGCTTTGATGTTGTCCTCTTTTAATACCCTTGTGATTTTAGTCCACAGATTTTCCTCATTTGGGCATACCCAGAAACACTTCTCTGTTTTAATACTGCTTGTAGCTAGTTCTGGGATATCTGCACAAGGGGCGTGACACCAATTTCCACAAAAATGACAATTTATCCATGTGGAGGCCCGTTTGTTTTACTGACCACAGACTACACACAGCTTCATAATGATTTGAATGGTTGATTTACTGCAATTCTACTAGCAACCTCTTGAATATTATATTAATAACCTTAAATGAAGCTCTAGCTATTTGTATTTCTGTTTCTAACTCTTTTTGTATATTGGACAGCTTACCGTCACGTTCCTGATTTTTAATGTTTGTGTTTATAAGGGCGCCTACAACCCCATCCGTTTACAACAAACATTGTCCTATAAAAACGAAACATCACAAACAAACGGCTTGGTTGCCCATGGCTAACCAGCACCATTCTGAAATCCATTGATAAGAAACACCAATATGAAAAGCAATATAGACAGGGCTTAATACACAAAGATATTCTTAAACACTATTCATCAGTTCTCACTAAAGTAATAAAGAAAGCCAAACAAATATACTACTCCAATAAATTCACTGACACAAGAGGAGATATAAAAAAAAGACCTGGAAAACACTCTCTCAGATTCTAGGGACCCAAAAACTGAAAAAAAACTTGAAAATTGTCCTAACTAAACCTAATGAAACACCACTGCATCCCACTGACACAGCTAACAAGATAAACGACTTCTTCTCAACCATAGGATATAATCCCGCCAATAAAATCCCACGTACCAATGCCCATGCCGGGGACTACCTAGATGGGAATTTCCCAAATTCCTTCTATCTTGCACCAACTGAGCCCACGGAAGACACCGAGATTATAAAGTCACTTAAAAATAACTCAAGGAATCTGTCTCATGTCCCACCATTATTGTACAAGCGAGCAGCCCATGTCCTTTTGCATGCTATCTCACTACTTTTTAACAAGTCACTAGAAACTAGCAAATTCCCGAAACTACTCAAGACGGCAAGGGTTACACCAATACATAAAGGTGGTGACCCTTCAGATTTAAACAACTATAGGCCAATATCAAATTTACTATTGCTATCCAAAATCTTTGAGAAACTCGTGCACAGGAGACTATATTCATTTAAAACGGCACAAAACATACCCAACCCCTGCCAATTTGGATTCAGGAAAAATAAAAGCACTAACGATGAAATCATAAAAATGCTAGATCTGCTTTACACAGCATTGGAAAATAAGGAATATCCACTAGGAATTTTTATTGACCTAAGTAAAGCTTTTGACAGAGTAGACCACGACATCCTACTCCACAAACTTGACCATTATGGTATAAGAGGCCATGCGCTTGCATATTTCAAATCTTACCTTACTAATAGGAATCAGTATGCCACCATTAAAGACACAGCCTCAACAACAAGGCCACTTGATACTGGAGTTCCACAGGGAAGTGTCCTTGGTCCCCTGCTCTTCCTCATATACATCAATGATCTTCCAAACGTATCTCAACACCTGAACCCCATTCTCTTTGCTGACGACACGACTTAAGTCATCTCTCACCCTAATCTTGCCACCCTAAACACCATTGTTAACGAGGAGCTGATCAAAATATCGACTTGGATGACAGCCAATAAACTTACGCTTAACACTGACAAAACCTACTACATTATGTTCGGAAGGAGAGCAGGAGTTGCGCAAATTAACATTAAGATCGACAACACTCTAATTGCCAGACATAATGAGGGCAAATTCTTAGGCCTATACCTCGACAACAACCTGAATTTCAGCACCCATATCCAACACATGACCAAAAAAGTATCCAAAACGGTTGGGATCCTCTCCAAGATACGATACTACGTGCCACAAACTGCCCTTCTCACACTATACCACTCACTTATATATCCATATCTCACCTATGCTATTTGTGCTTGGGGTTCAACTGCAGCAACACACCTAAAGCCAATAATAACCCAACAAAAAGCCGCAGTAAGAATAATCTCTAAATCCCATACCTGGCAACACACCCCACCACTCTTCATAGATCTAAACTTACTCCCTGTTCAGTACATCCACACTTACTACTGTGCAATCTACATCTACAGGACCTTAAATTCCAATATTAACCTTGACCTAAAACGCTTTCTTGATAGTTGTGACAGAACCCACAGGCATAACACCAGACACAAACATCTCTATAACATTCCCCGTGTCCGACTAAACCTTCACAAAAATTAAATGTATGTCAAAGGCCCTAAAATCTGGAACACCCTACCTGAAAACTCTAGAACTGCAGACACATTCATCACCTTCAAAACTACCATTAGAAAACATCTTATCTCCCTGATACACCCTGTCAACTAATAATACGAATACCACCTGGTGGTTCACACTTACACTCACTCACCCATTTGACCATAAACAGAAATATTAATCTCAATCTTAAAATAATGAATCCTAACTAGTCATAAGTTGGCCTGTGATACTCCAATACTGAAACTATGTACTGTGCCAAAACAAAAGCATTCACATTGTTAAACTCACAAACTAGTATTTAGTCACTTAGCCATAATACCAACTTACCTCATAATTTGTAATATTTTAAATTTAAGATCTAATCTAAGTCTGCCCGAAATGCCTAGCCATGCTAGGTGTTCTAGTGGTACACTCTGTAATTATTATTTTACTACATATAAACCACACAATAACCAAATTCTGTAAACTCAGCATTATAATCCTTATACCTGGAGTTTACCTGGAGAGAGTTCCGGGGGTCAACGCCCCCGCGGCCCGGTCTGTGACCAGGCCTCCTGGTGGATCAGAGCCTGATCAACCAGGCTGTTGCTGCTGGCTGCACGCAAACCAACGTACGAGCCACAGCCCGGCTGATCAGGAACTGACTTTAGGTGCTTGTCCAGTGCCAGCTTGAAGACTGCCAGGGGTCTGTTGGTAATCCCCCTTATGTGTGCTGGGAGGCAGTTGAACAGTCTCGGGCCCCTGACACTTATTGTATAGTCTCTTAACGTGCTAGGGACACCCCTGCTTTTCATTGGGGGGATGGTGCATCGTCTGCCAAGTCTTTTGCTTTCGTAGTGAGTGATTTTCGTGTGCAAGTTCGGAGCTAGTCCCTCTAGGATTTTCCAGGTGTATATAATCATGTATCTCTCCCTCCTGCATTCCAGGGAATACAGGTTTAGGAACCTCAAGCGCTCCCAGTAATTGAGGTGTTTTATCTCCGTTATGCGCGCCGTGAAAGTTCTCTGTACATTCTCTAGGTCGGCAATTTCACCTGCCTTGAAAGGTGCTGCTAGTGTGCAGCAATACTCCAGCCTAGATAGAACAAGTGACCTGAAGAGTGTCATCATGGGCTTGGCCTCCCTAGTTTTGAAGGTTCTCATTATCCATCCTGTCATTTTTCTAGCAGATGCAATTGATACAATGTTATGGTCCTTGAAGGTGAGATCCTCCGACATGATCACTCCCAGGTCTTTGACGTTGGTGTTTCGCTCTATTTTGTGGCCAGAATTTGTTTTGTACTCTGATGAAGATTTAATTTCCTCATGTTTACCATATCTGAGTAATTGAAATTTCTCATCGTTGAACTTCATATTGTTTTCTGCAGCCCACTGAAAGATTTGGTTGATGTCCGCCTGGAGCCTTGCAGTGTCTGCAATGGAAGACACTGTCATGCAGATTCGGGTGTCATCTGCAAAGGAAGACACGGTGCTGTGGCTGACATCCTTGTCTATGTCGGATATGAGGATGAGGAACAAGATGGGAGCGAGTACTGTGCCTTGTGGAACAGAGCTTTTCACCGTAGCTGCCTCGGACTTTACTCTGTTGACGACTACTCTCTTTAGATTTTAGATTAGATTTTGCCACCGAAGTGGCTAGTTTATTGTGCACCCCATATCCATCCTGTGGACGGTAGCGCGAGAGCATGTGGATACACAAAAGTCCTAGGAACTAGTCCCCAAAGGGTTAACAGGAATACATATGGATTTATATCTACATATCTATAGTTCACTTATCTGTTACAAGCAAATTTAGGAAATTTGCTTTGTATATCTGGTATCTTATTTTCATTAATAAGATATCTTGACATGTCACATAGGTTATTATACTGTCTGTCTCTGTATTCCTCAATAAGTGGACAATTAAGCACATAGTGTTCAAGAGAGTGACCATATGCCTGATCACATAATTTACATTTAGTTTGATCATCATCTGTGTGTCTCCCAAACTGCCAGAAGTACTTGTAACCAAGCCTAAGCCTGGCCACTACAACATCAGTCAGTCTGTTCACATTGCAAGTTGCTCCATAAACATACTTATCTACGTTCATGTTATCATAGTGGGTTATAGATCTACTCAGGCTTCTAACTGCATTCCTATAACAATCATCTACATTATTTACTTCTCTCCTAATATTATTCCTAATGCTAGACACAGTTATACCAAAGTTATATTCTACATTCTCCTTCTCGATACTCTTCTTGGCTAACATATCAACTTTATCATGAAGGTGTAATCCAATGTGTGATGGGATCCATAGCAATTGTACATTAATTCCTTTGTCCCTAATTTTTGAGTATCTATACCTGGCTTCCCCAATGAGCATGTTGTTGGAGTCATTATATGAGCCAAGAGCCTTCAATGATGACATAGAATCAGTAATGATGATAGAGTCAAGCTCAGTGTCATAGGTTAGCTTTAGCGCCATTAGGATTGCAAACAATTCAGTTTGCAGTGTAGACGCCCAGTTGTTAATTCTTATGCCTAACTCAACAAATTTATTATCGTTCTTAACTAGGGAGGTGGCAACAAGAGCAGATGCAGCCCTGCCAGAAGACTCCTGTTTAGATCCATCAGTGTATATAACTTGTGATATCTTATTACTACCAGCTAGGCGAAAAATTTCTTCTTGAGCAGTTGCTCTAACAAGAGATTTAAGGAAGGGATTACTAGCAATGAGCTTCTTGGGAGGGACTTGTAGGTATGTGATATTAAATGAACACATCTTCCATGGAGGGGTGAAATGCTCTTGTTGCCTACAGTGATACAGTTCATGCAGGTTATAAAACTTAATGCAATTGCACGTTTTCACAATCCATTTAGATCTGTGTGTATTTACCTCTAGACACTTGGTAAGATTCACTGTGACAGTGTCTGGTTCGTTTCTCAACATTCTAATACCGAGTACAGTGTTAATTTCAACAATCCTCTCACTGATACTAGAAATACCAAGCTCCTTCCTCATGTTAAGAACTTTTGTAGAGCTGGGACAGCCAAGAATAGTCCTGAGAGCTTCATTTTGCATTAACTCCAAGGGTCGGAGAGAACTTTCTCTAGCTAATATCAACATGGGAGCAGCATAATCAATTAAGGACCTAACATAGGCTATGTACATCATTCTCACGATTCCCACATTAGCACCATAGTTGGGATTGTAGCCAGCAACAGCTTTGAGATCATTTAGCCTAGCTATACATTTCTTGTTTAGTTGTGGTATAGTGGATTTGTTAAAGGGTGCATCTACACCAAGATATCTGTAAGTTTTAACGTAGCAAATGATTTCACCCTGCAAATAGATGGGTGGGGGATGTCGTTTGCTTGTTAATATCTTTGTTTTAGAGGAAGATATTATGAGGCCTAGTCGATTACAAATTGCTTGAACTTCATTAAGAATGGTATTCATCTTCTTATGCCCTGTTGTATGGATCATGATATCATCAGCATAGCTTATAGCTATATGTTTAGGTGAGGCAGGTAGAGCATTTAGGAGAGCATTAATAAGAATATTAAATAGCATGGGACTAAGAACTCCTCCCTACGGTGTACCTAAAGACATTTCTTTAGAATCACTTCTGAAGCCTTGGTAAAGGACAGAGGATACTCTATTTGACAGGTATCCTATTATCCAGCAGAGTAAGCTACCACCAATATTCATTTTGGCTAGTTCATGTAATATAACGGTTCTGTTTGCAATATCAAATGCAGATTTTAGATCAAGAAGAGTGGTAAAACTAGTAGAGGTGTGTGCAGTGAGAAAGGTGGAAATACAGTTCTGCACACTTTTACCTTTCATGAACCCATAGAGGTTGGGGGAAAGTTGATGTCTGATTCTGTAGTACAATCTGTTAAGCATCATTCTTTCAAAAGTTTTGCAAAGACAACTAGTTAAGGAGATCGGCCTAAATGTATCAGGCTGTTGGGGCTTAGGGATAGGCACAATGAGACTATTGGTCCAGGAAGTAGGAAGAACGCCCTCAATGCAATTGAGATTATACAGTGCCAACAAAGGGTTATCAGGCACGTGCCTTAGAGTTCTGAGAATATCATAGGTTATACCATCCTCTCCAGGAGCAGTTGATCGACCTTTAGTTAATGCATTATCTAATTCATACTCGGTAAAGAGGCAATCACTCTCATCAATATTTTGGCTCATAAAATTAATCAGTTTCAACATTTCTTCAGAAGTACTCTCTATTTTTTTTCTAATATGAGATGGAAGGCTTTCATGCCTGGATGTTTTGGACCAGTCATTTATGAGGTCATTTGCTTTTTCAAGAGGAGAGGGATGAGCAACATTGCCAGTCTTTTTCCTGGTTATTTTATTTATACCTTTCCAAGCCAAACTCAAAGAGGTGGACCTATTTAATCCACTAACAAACTGTTCCCATTCCTGTTGCCTAAGTTCTTCCTTTCTATTCCTTGCATTTTTTAGTGCAGCTTGGAACGTTCTGAGCAGGTCTGGGGTTCTACATTCACGGTATGCTTTACCAATCCTCCTAGCTGCATGTGTTAGATTGCTCAGCTGTGGATCATTATAGTATTTACATTGGTTTTTATTGTTATTTATAGTGGATGGTCTTTGTTTCCTATTCCTGCCCACTTGATCTGTGAGAACACTCTCAATAGTGGTAATTAAATCATCATTTAATTTTTGTGTGCCAGTGGGCTCGTAATTCTTATACCATTGATCCAAGTGGTTAATAAAGTTGTCTCTGTGTTCTGGTTTGAGAATAAGTTTCCTCCTTCTGTATTTAGCTCTGTGTTCTGTTAGTGAGGAAATTATAGATCCATCGACCGACTTTTCCTGTTATTCCTTTAGCACGCATTTTGTGCGCTATTACGCCATGGTCACACTTGTCGAAGGCTTTTGCAAAGTCTGTATATGTTACATCTGCATTCTTTTTGTCTTCTAGTGCATTTAGGACCTTGTCGTAGTGATCCAATAGTTGAGACAGACAGGAGCGACCTGTTCTAAACCCATGTTGCCCTGGGTTGTGTAACTGATGGGTTTCTAGATGGGTAGTGATCTTGCTTCTTAGGACCCTTTCAAAGATTTTTATGATATGGAATGTTAGTGCTATTGGTCTGTAATTCTTTGCTGTTGCTTTACTGCCCCCTTTGTGGAGTGGGGCTATGTCTGTTGTTTTTAGTAACTGTGGGACGACCCCCGTGTCCATGTTCCCTCTCCATAGGATGGAAAAGGCTCGTGATAGGGGCTTCTTGCAGTTCTTGATGAACACAGAGTTCCTTTAGCACGCATTTTGTGCGCTATTACGCCATGGTCACACTTGTCGAAGGCTTTTGCAAAGTCTGTATATGTTACATCTGCATTCTTTTTGTCTTCTAGTGCATTTAGGACCTTGTCGTAGTGATCCAATAGTTGAGACAGACAGGAGCGACCTGTTCTAAACCCATGTTGCCCTGGGTTGTGTAACTGATGGGTTTCTAGATGGGTAGTGATCTTGCTTCTTAGGACCCTTTCAAAGATTTTTATGATATGGAATGTTAGTGCTATTGGTCTGTAATTCTTTGCTGTTGCTTTACTGCCCCCTTTGTGGAGTGGGGCTATGTCTGTTGTTTTTAGTAACTGTGGGACGACCCCCGTGTCCATGTTCCCTCTCCATAGGATGGAAAAGGCTCGTGATAGGGGCTTCTTGCAGTTCTTGATGAACACAGAGTTCCATGAGTTATAGAGAATAAACTTTGAATTGAATTGAACTGAATTGAATTTAGTAACCGGCTTCACATCAAAACCGTTAAAGAATTATCAGCAGAGTGGAGATTATTATCATTATTATTATTATCAAGGGGAAGCGCTAAACCCGGAGGATTATACAGCGCCTGGCCAGGTATACTCACCTATTTGTGTGTGTGTGTGTGTGTGTGTGTGTGTGTGTGTGTGTGTGTGTGTGTGTGTGTGTGTGGGCAGAAAAAGGAAACAAAAACCATCCACTATAAATAACAATAAAAACCAATGTAAATACTATAATTATTCACAGCTAAGCAAACTAACACATGCAGCTAGGAGGATTGGTAAAGCATACCGTGAATGTAGAACTCCAGACCTGCTCAAAACGTTCCAAGCTGCACTAACAAATGCAAGGAATAGAAAGCAAGAACTTAGGCAACAGGAATGGGAACAGTTTGTTAGTGGATTAAATAGGTCCACCCCTTTAAGTTTGGCTTGGAAAGGTATAAATAAAATAACCAGGAAAAAGACTGGCAATGTTGCTCATCCCTTTCCTCTTGAAAAAGCAAATGACCTCATAAATGACTGGTCCAAAACATCCAGGCATGAAAGCCTTCCATCTCATATTAGAAAAAAAATTAGAGAGTACTTCTTAAGAAATGTTGAAACTGATTAATTTTATGAGCCAAAATATTGATGAGAGTGATTGCCTCTTTACCGAGTGTGAATCAGATAATGCATTAACTAAAGGTCGATCAACTGCTCTTGGAGAGGATGGTATAACTTATGATATTCTCAGAACTCTAAGGCACGTGCCTGATAACCCTTTGTTGGCACTGTATAATAAATAAATTACAAAAAGGCACAATACCGTGACTGGAACGATACTGTATAATCTCAGTTACATTGAGGGCGTTCTTCCTACTTCCTGGACCAATAGTCTCATTGTGCCTATCCCTAAGCCCCAACAGCCTGATACATTTAGGCCGATCTCCTTAACTAGTTGTCTTTGTAAAACTTTTGAAAGAATGATGCTTAACAGACTGTACTACAGAATCAGACATCAACTTTCCCCCTACCTCTATGGGTTCATGAAAGGTAAAAGTGTGCAGAACTGTATTTCCACCTTTCTCACTGCACACACCTCTACTAGTTTTACCACTTTTCTTGATCTAAAATCTGCATTTGATATTGCGAACAGAACCGTTATACTACATGAACTGCACAGTACTAGCTCCCATCTTGTTCCTCATCCTCATATCCGACATAGACAAGGATGTCAGCAACAGCACCGTGTCTTCCTTTGCAGATGACACCCGAATCTGCATGACAGTGTCTTCCATTGCAGACACTGCAAGGCTCCAGGCAGACATCAACCAAATCTTTCAGTGGGCTGCAGAAAACAATATGAAGTTCAACGATGAGAAATTTCAATTACTCAGATATGGTAAACATGAGGAAATTAAATCTTCATCAGAGTACAAAACAAATTCTGGACACAAAATAGAGCGAAACACCAACGTCAAAGACCTGGGAGTGATTATGTCGGAGGATCTCACCTTCAAGGACCATAACATTGTATCAATCGCATCTGCTAGAAAAATGACAGGATGGATAATGAGAACCTTCAAAACTAGGGAGGCCAAGCCCATGATGACACTCTTCAGGTCACTTGTTCTATCTAGGCTGGAATATTGCTGCACTCTAACAGCACCTTTCAAGGCAGGTGAAATTGCCGACCTAGAAAATGTACAGAGAACTTTCACGGCGCGCATAACGGAGATAAAACACCTCAATTACTGGGAGCGCTTGAGGTTTCTAAACCTGTATTCCCTGGAACGCAGGAGGGAGAGATACATGATTATATACACCTGGAAAATCCTAGAGGGACTAGTACCGAACTTGCACACGAAAATCACTCACTACGAAAGCAAAAGACTTGGCAGACGATGCACCATCCCCCCAATGAAAAGCAGGGGTGTCACTAGCACGTTAAGAGACCATACAATAAGTGTCAGGGGCCCGAGACTGTTCAACTGCCTCCCAGCACACATAAGGGGGATTACCAACAGACCCCTGGCAGTCTTCAAGCTGGCACTGGACAAGCACCTAAAGTCAGTTCCTGATCAGCCGGGCTGTGGCTCGTACGTTGGTTTGCGTGCAGCCAGCAGCAACAGCCTGGTTGATCAGGCGCTGATCCACCAGGAGGCCTGGTCACAGACCGGGCCGCGGGGGCGTTGACCCCCGAAACTCTCTCCAGGTAAACTCCAGGTAAACAGCCAAAATGAATATTGGTGGTAGCTTACTCTGCTGGATAATAGGATACCTGTCAAATAGAGTATCCTCTGTCCTTTACCAAGGCTTCAGAAGTGATTCTAAAGAAATGTCTTTAGGTACACCGCAGGGAGGAGTTCTTAGTCCCATGCTATTTAATATTCTGATTAATGCTCTCCTAAATGCTCTACCCGCCTCACCTAAACATATAGCTATAAGCTATGCTGATGATATCATGATCCATACAACAGGGCATAAGAAGATGAATACCATTCTTAATGAAGTTCAAGCAGTTTGTAATCGACTAGGCCTCATAATATCTTCCTCTAAAACAAAGATATTAACAAGCAAACGACATCCCCCACCCATCTATTTGCAGGGTGAAATCATTAGCTACGTTAAAACTTACAGATATCTTGGTGTAGATGTACCCTTACCTGGAGTTTACCTGGAGAGAGTTCCGGGGGTCAACGCCCCCGCGGCCCGGTCTGTGACCAGGCCTCCTGGTGGATCAGAGCCTGATCAACCAGGCTGTTACTGCTGGCTGCACGCAAACCAACGTACGAGCCACAGCCCGGCTGATCAGGAACTGACTTTAGGTGCTTGTCCAGTGCCAGCTTGAAGACTGCCAGGGGTCTGTTGGTAATCCCCCTTATGTGTGCTGGGAGGCAGTTGAACAGTCTCGGTCCCCTGACACTTATTGTATGGTCTCTTAACGTGCTAGTGACACCCCTCCTTTTCATTGGGGGGATGTTGCATCGTCTGCCAAGTCTTTTGCTTTCGTAGTGAGTGATTTTCGTGTGCAAGTTCAGTACTAGTCCCTCTAGGATTTTCCAGGTGTATATAATCATGTATCTCTCCCAACTGCGTTCCAGGGAATACAGGTTCAGGAACCTCAAGCGCTCCCAGTAATTGAGGTGTTTTATCTCCGTTATGCGCGCCGTGAAGGTTCTCTGTACATTTTCTAGGTCAGGAATTTCACCTGCCTTGAAAGGTGCTGTTAGTGTGCTGCAATATTCCAGCCTAGATAGAACAAGTGACCTGAAGAGTGTCATCATGGGCTTGGCATCCCTCGTTTTGAAGGTTCTCATTATCCATCTTGTCATTTTTCTAGCAGATGCGATCGATACAATGTTATGGTCCTTGAAAGTGAGATCCTCCGACATGATCACTCCCAGGTCTTTGACGTTGGTGTTTCGCTCTATTTTGTGGCCAGAATTTGTTCTGTACTCTGATGAAGATTTAATTTCCTCGTGTTTACCATATCTGAGTAATTCAAATTTCTCATCGTTGAACTTCATATTGTTTTCTGCAACCCACTGAAAGATTTGGTTGATGTCCGCCTGGAGCCTTGCAGTGTCTGCAATGGAAGACACTGTCATGCAGATTCGGGTGTCATCTGCAAAGGAAGACACGGTGCTGTGGCTGACATCCAATATACCAAAATTAAACAAGAAATGCAAAGCTAGGCTAAATGCTCTCAAAGCTGTTGCTGGCTACAACCCCAACTATGGTGCTAATGTGAGAATCGTGAGAATGATGTACATTACCTATGTTAGGTCCTTAATTGATTATGCTGCTCTCATGTTGATATTAGCTAGAGAAAGTTCTCTCCGACCCTTGGAGTTAATACAAAATGAAGCTCTCAGGATTATTCTTGGCTGTCCCAGATCTACAAAAGTTCTTAACATGAGGAAGGAGCTTGGTATTTCTAGTATCAGTGATAGGATTGTTGAGATTAACACTGTACTCGGTATTAGAATGTTGAGAAACGAACCAGACACTGTCACAATGAATCTTACCAAGTGTCTAGAGGTAAATACACACAGATCTAAATGGATTGTGAAAACGTGCGGTTGAGTTAGGCCTGAGTGGTTGAGGGGAGAGGACGTGTGTGTTGAGTGAAGTCCTAGGCCTTCTATATCAGAACTGCTTATCTCACCCTACTGATAACTCATCATGCAACAAATATCGTTGGAGCGCAGCTGAATTGCTGCTGGAACTCTTATGTGTGAACTGTGACTAGTGATATACCTAGTGAAACACAAATATCTTGATTTGAAGTGGCTGTAGGAGGCTACACCTTCACTCCACCTCGCCTCTCTCCCCTCCTTCCTCGATTTGGAACTCAGCCATTCGCCTCTATTTACTTATGGTCTAGAGGCGGTTTTTGCCAGACCACATAAATGCTTGAGTGCCCGTGTCAGTCCTCTGTGCCGCACTCCACTCATCTTACGAATGAAGTGTTTAGTGCTGCAGATTTGTTGTAAGTTTGTGCCAGAAGTGTTAAGTGCTGCAGATTTGTTGTAACTATTTGCACGAGTGGATTTCACTGACTCAGGACATTGTGCTACCATCAGTACCTACGTAGGCTTAAAATGAGTGAGGAATGTCTGGCCTGCTGGGTGACCTTGAAAATGGCACTATAAGACTCGCATGCCACTTACACCCATACTGCGTGTGTCCAGTGAGGTGAATGTTCCTTCCTCGACTTTCCTATTCACCGGTATCCCTTAGCTCGTTGCCATTATCTACATATGGGATAAGGGCGAGTTTAACCGATCCAGGCTAAACAGCACTCCAAGCCAGCTTGCCAAGGTCAAGTTACACTGCAGTTACATCTCTTCTAAATCCCAGAATGCCTTTGTGAACGTTCTACAGTGTTCCGACCGTACCTTCGGTGTTGTTAGAACTCTTGTGTGTGAATTGTGACATACCTAGTGAAACACTGGAATTAGTTTTCCGTTTTGAAAGGCTAGTATCTGGTAACTCCTTCGGAGACGGCTTTTTAACTGTAACAAGCCAGAGGTTCATCTATAAACATATCAAGTTTGTGCTGATTTATTTGTCCACAGAGTGAAAATTTGTCTGTCATTCCTAGACACGTGTGCTAGCTGTGTTAAGTGCTGCAGGTTTGGAGTAATTAACGAGTAGTGCAATATTGGTAACTCTCGAGACGACTGTGGCCCCCTGAATGACCTTGAAAATCGCACTGCGACCCGCAGGCCACTACACCCACATTGCCTGTGTCTAGCGAGGTGAATATCCCTTCCTTGTCCCTTTCATTCACCGGTATCCTTTAGCCCATCGCCAGTGTGAAACTCCTGTCAGCTATGAGTATAGCTGATGGTGTTGACGTAGATGATGGTGAAGGCAGATTTGAAACATATTTTAGTAAACAGGCTCGGAAAAAAGAACGAGGCTTCCAGAGAAAGCTTGCTGAAAGCAATACAGTGGGCGCACACCCTCCCAAAGCTGTCAGGTTAGATTTCCCTAACAACACTGATCAAGAGACCAAGTTTAACTGGTTTTTCGAAGCTAGTGTAAACAATCATGAGAAAACGATCAAGTTTGTCCGCGATGAGGATAACTACGTCTTTGTGCCTAATGATTCAGCATTTATAGACAAACTTCAACAAGCACTTGAATCCTCAATATCTGGCGTCAGAGCAAGTTGCAAGCCCTCATCGACTTTCCAACGGTCTGATATTAGCTGAGTGGACTGGCCAGGGGACTCTGCCACGCTATATTCACTCCCGTGCAGCCCTCAACAGATGCTATTACATTGCATTGTACAGACCTCCTCAACGTCGATGTTATAAGTGTCAACGCTGGGGCCACATCGCCAGGAAATGCCCATCTAAGTCACACTGGTGTGCAGTGTGTGCCAATGCTCATCCTTCTGAACGGTGTTATGCTATGATCAAACAGCAACAGACTGTTGCTAAACAATGTATCAATTGTAAGACCTCAGGAGTCACAGCAGCTCATGCTGACTGCAGTGTGAGGGCTGATCGCATCGCAGCCAACCGCACTTCACCCTGTACCCCTCATAATGGCCCCCCAGGACTACCAGGTACCTCGGGTCTGAATACTGGCTCATGCCTGCCCTCAGACAATGGGGTTGAGCACCTCACCTGGGGAGCACGTCAACAGACCTCCATCACGTCGGCTGTCAATACCAGCCTAGCTGAGTCAGCTGACAGTCAGCCAAATAGCTCAGCTGACCGGGACTTCACGTCTCCAGATGTTCCAAGTCTTGCTCCTGTGGTATACAACCTGATGTCGCGCATAAAAATACTGGAAACACAACAATTTCTCATGAAGCAACAACTTGAACAACACAAGGAAAGATGTGTAGAGTGTACCAATAACAAGATTGTCACAATTTGTGAAAGCAAGTGTAAGGCTGCTGAACAAGGTGGTGGTGGTGTTCTTAATTACAGTAATGACGAATATAATACTTGTGTTGATAACTGTAGTGAGCATCATAACGAAGGCTATGGTGTCAATGATGTTAGTAATAGTGATGACCGTAATATAAGTGGTGGTGAAGAGTGTGATGAGGGCAATGGTGTCTATAATGTTAGTAATAGTGATGAGCATAATTTAAGTGGTGGTGAAGAGTGTGATGAGAGCGGTGGTGTCTATAATGTTAGTAATAGTGATGAGCGTAATTTAAGTGGTGGTGAAGAGTGTGATGAGAGCGGTGGTGTCTATAATGTTAGTAATAGTGATGAGCGTAATATAAGTTCAAATTCAAATTCAAATTCAAAGTTTATTCTCTATAAGTGGTGGTGCAGAGTGTGATGAGGTTAACCACATAGACATTAATGTTGAATACAATACTGTTGATAAATGTAATGAACACAATGTTGGTAGTGGCGCTGGTGATGACAGTTGTAGTGTTGCGTGTAATGTTAGTGGAGGAGGTTAGGTTAGGTTAGGTAAGGTTCGTCAGGAAACAGGACAAATGTTTCCTGACGCGTGTAATGTTAGTGGAGGAGGGAATGTGAGTGGTGGTGTCACCTATCATACATTCACACATAAACAGCGTCGTGCTCTGGGTTTACGAAGACTCCCACGAGGCCTTACAACTGGAGGTGCACTTAAACTCATGGACAAGGGTAGCACTGTTGACATTGATAAGGTCTGCTATTTATATGAACAATTTTTTCATTATGCTGAGAAACTCAAGATGATCCCAGGACTACTATAATGGATCAAAACTCGTATAAACTTTCTATATTAAGCTGGAATATTGCATCACTTAGAAAAAGACTTCCTGACCTTCATCATAAAGTAACCACTGAACCCATTGATGTTGTGTGTCTACAAGAGTGCAGTCCCTGAAAAATCCCAACCCCATAAATTACCATCATTTGTTGCATATAACCTCA